>NC_083535.1:12155192-12463076 GCF_032362555.1 Amyelois transitella | reverse complement strand
TTTTTAAGTTTTGAATTAAAATAAAGAGCAAAATAAAATAGTAAACAAAAAACCGATGTAAACGAGTGTTTTAGTAGTAATGATAAGAACAACCATATAAATGATTCCCCCATATCATAAAATCTATGGTTTACCCGCTATAAAAAAAATATATTATATGTAAAAGATACGTTTCTAAGCAGTTTATACAAGTTTGTAATTGTATCGTTGTTGTATATTGTGTGTGTAAACACCATGTTATGATTGTTCATTTAATTGGCAAGTACATTCCCTTGAAATTCCATTTTTCTTATTTTAATTTATAATTTGAATAGTAATGCACTTTGTAAATTGTAGCTTTTACATGAGAAAGTTAGTGTTGCCAACCTCAATGTAGAGTGAAGCTGTTTAAATGAAATTAGCGTTTTTAGATCACATATTCCTTGAAAATTGTCGTCGAATTACCCTTTTTTGAGACAAAATGTAAAAGGAACAAAATAACCGTAAATTTGGATGTTTAAACTGAAAATTGAGTTGTCATAGAGAATAGTTTAGAACCACAGGGCTGGGAATAGACCTGACAATCTTTTTTTTGTTTTTATGAAAACAGCTAAATCTAAGCAATTTTTTTGTGTGGAATTTGCGTCATAAATTTATGTCGAAGTCACTGTTATTTATTTTATTTTCCAAGGTACCTATTTTAATTCAACTATAAAATTTCATATTCAGCTATTTTAATATATTGTTATTTACCTATAAAATAACGCTTACTTTGAAATTAAAATTTATAAACTGAGGTGTGGCGCAATCAGCACATGCTAAAGCTACAATTTCAAAAGTAGTAGGTATTATCCTTATGATATATTTTCTTTTGTTACGAGATTTGTTTTTATTTTAATTGTTATTTTATGTAAATATTTTAAATTAATCGTTTGTGTAAGTACCTATTTCGTTTTGATATATATTGCCTACTTTTGGTGGAAGTAAGCACAAACCATAGAGGGAACAAACCTCTATGGCACAAACTGTACATGGACCAATATTTTGCATTTAAAAATAAATATACATAACAATATGTACAGGATATAGAAATTAAGCTATCTTATGATCTATTGCTTTGATTTGTCGACACAAGATTATTTTGTTAAATTGTGAGTAAATAAACGAATAAAACCAAGGTAGTATGAAGTTATTTTTCAAACATTAGTCAAAATAAATGCCCTAGATATTGAGAGCTTCTAATCTCATAACGCAGAGGGAACCAAGATCATAGGCTTTTCTTTAAAGTTGGGTTGGCTAGGTTTTCTTTTTCAACTTTCTACAATTTTTGGAAGGACAAAGGAAGAACGAAATTTATGTATTTGACGAATATGAGCAATTTGACGACGTATGGGATGTGTATCTTGGATCGAACCGACATACTGTTTAGTAAAATAAAAGAGAGTGAAGGGTACTTCACTAAAGAACATTTGAAACTTCCGAACAAACTCCTTGGCGTATACCAAGAAGGTTGCCTACAGGTTGTTTGATTTGACCTTTGAAAGAACTCCTTTGATCAGATTATTAAGTCAAGTGTAAAAATCTCGTGAATCATTCGACAAGGAATTTTTAAAGCACTTGAGAAATGATGATCGGGATAGATGCTTATGTATACAAATTGGTCACTTAAACATATCAAATTCTTTCTGGATTATGCACATGCGTGGACCTCGGTCGAGAGGGTATACTAACTAGATACACAACAATTTATTTAAGGTAAATTGTAATTTACCATTATATGTATTCGGCAGAAAAAGTGGTAGTCTATGACCTAAACAACAATGGCTTATGCCTATTCAACGACTGTAAAAAAAAGAAACTGACATATGCTGTCATCTCTGATTACTTTGAGACTTTTCCTCTCCTCTCTTGTTAGTTTTTAGCAATGGTCGCAAAAGGAGTGGATTGGTTTTAGTTTCAATTTTTAATTTGCAGGTCAGTAATTTTATATATTTTTTAACAATGACGATTGTTCAGATTTGTTCATTTTTTTCTATAGTTTTAAGAGATTGACACTCGGACCAAATGATAGTCATTTATTGAGATCTTTATTATAATAATTATCTAATTCCGTGGCTACTTTCAGCGTGTTTTACTATGAATTTATAAGCAAAATGTTTTTATTTTCGTACTTCGCTTCACATCATGTTGTAATCTACGTGGGTGGTATTGTTAGTGTGTGATGTGGTACCAATTAGTGTTTTCGCGAATGTTTTTCTAAATTTACTCCGTGCATTCACCTAGGGCAGTCAGCGTAACACTTTTCTGAAAGTGATTAGTGTGCCGATCCCCGATGGCCGAACCTAAATACGAATTTACATTGAAAATAAACGTAGCTGAGACCTTTTGAACCAGTAAGTCACTGATTTAATTGTATTTGAATTATCCAAGTTTAATTACCTTAATAAATATTTTTGTTTGTGTATTATGTTTACTCTAATAAGTTCTGAAAGTTGTTCGATGTCGAACTTAGTACAGTAGCTATCAGATATTCATGATAATAACAAAACTTGTTGTGTGTGACAGATATTATATTATCTGTGACAGTTATAGAGGTTATTTTTGGTACTTGCTCAAGGAAACAAAGGATTTGTTTTTATTTTGTTTATTTGCTTGTGTTCACAAATGGTAATATAAGTAACATTTTAATTAAAAACATATACCTACCTAGTTCTTCTTATCAATATTTGTTTATTTAAATTTAATCCTTTTGTTATTCCTGTTCAGTAGATATAGTTAATTTGTATGTAATCTTGCCAATAAATAACACAAAACCATTACAATCTATCATGTGCCAAGCAACATTATTTTGGGGAATATCTTCTGTTTTCTACTGCTATGTAAGACCAAAAGAGTGATCCAAGTATATAAAATATAAAAGTGATATATACTTTAAATTAAGATAAAGAAATAATACAAGATGTATAATTTATGTTAAGCGGGATGGCTAATTCTTGGATTGAGATATATAAATCATCTAGCTGTGCCCATGACTTTGTCCGCGTGGAATAGTTATTTTGGGCATCATTGAAGCCCTCAAGGATGAATAATGTTGTGTTGTTTTTTTCACATTTTCCATTATCTCTTCACTCCTAATAGTTGCAGCGTGATGTTATGCCTTTCTCGATAAATGGTCTATTCGACACAAAAATAATTTTTCAATTCGAACCAGCTGTTCCTGAAATTAGCGCGTTCAAACAAACAAACAAACTCTTCAGATTTATACTTTCAATTTCAAAAACCTTTTTTATTGCTGACTTACTGATTTACAATTACACATATACAACATATATAATAAAAACACATCAGTATCCATCAGCATATCCTTTAGACACAAAGGCCTCCTCCAGATCTTTCCACTTTTTCCGGTCCCTTGTGAGCCTCACCCACAAGGCACCTGCGGTGTGTCATATACTATCTGCCCATCTCCTTCTATGTTGACCTCTCCTTCTAATTGTTCCACATCTTGGGGTCCAGTCTGTGATCAGTTGTGACCACTTCAGCACTTTGTCACGCATCATGTGGCCTGTCCATCACCACTTCAGTGTTTTCACCTTTATATTAATATCTTCTACTTTTTCTTGTTTTCTATGCTGCAGGTTGTGTCCTAGCATGCTCCTCTCTATGCTTCTTTGGCATGTTTTTAGATTGTTTGAGTTTCTTTTGGTGGCAGCCCAAGTTTGACATCCATCAGTCATTATTGATAGTATGTAGGTATTAAATATCTTCCTTTTGATTGCAATACTGTATTATTTGCTTTTCATTATATCCTTGAGATTTATAATGTTAGTATACATAGATTTGTAGTATTTATTCTATTGGTATTACCTACATAATATCGATCTCAATATGTTTGTTTGTAATATCTTTATTGCACAGAAATTTACATAGTTAAAAGATTAAGTACAAAGTTATAAAAGAAATAAATCACATGCAATGTTAATAAAACATAAATTTGGACGTATCTATAAAAATGTAACGTCATAATAATGTAACTTCAAAATTTCTACTTTTTGAAACTTCACTATGACACACAGTTAATAATGATAATGCAAAAGGTAATGTTGAATGTCACAGAGACAGACCTACAGCACAGAGGGTTGCCGATAAATTATCTAATATTATCAAATTGTAATTTTAAATTTTTATTTATTATTATAGGACATTTTGAACATCACTTAATAATTGTCATATCTTTTAGTTTCGCAACATTGGTTGACGTCAAATAAATTAAGTACTTAAAACTGCAGCTTTTTAAGTTTGGCAATTAGGTACCTATATATTTTTGTTTGTCGTATATATATATAGTAAATGAATCAATTAATGACCCGTATAAAGACGTGATACGGGGACCCGTTACGGGGTAGACAGAGCCAATGTTATGTGTCAAAACAACGTATGTAGAAGGTATTTAGCGGAGGTCGCCTAGTATTTTATACGTCTCTGGCCTCCACACAGTACCTTCATAAGCACATATTATTATGTTTATTTTAATGCATCTGCCTTCCTTGTTTCACTTCAAAAGATTCTTTGTTTGTGACGTCACAGCCGGACGTGCATTGCGCGCACGCATTATTTCAATTAAAATTATAGTATTCAACGCGCTGTGTTGACCATTCAAGGTAAACGCTCGGGATTCGAACTGAGGATCCTTCGTTTCGCTCTGTTTGTGTTTATTATCAGTAGGATTGACTATTTTTTCCTATTTTATTTGTTTAACTATTATATTTCGTTTTAATGAATTATCGCTTAATTATCCAACATGGCCTCTGGGTGTTTGCCATTGGGTTCAAAGTGAAAAAGTGGAGGTAGTACCAACCCGTTTGTGTTCCTAATAACACAACCAAACCTTTCAAATCGTATAATGTAACTTCGTATCTCTGCAAATCGGGTGGAAGCCATAATACCTATGTAAAGAAAAGAAAGAAAACCAAACACGAACGGTTGCAAATAATTCGTGAGATAAGTACCTACTTTAAAATTATATTTAGTATATTTTTCAGAAATCGCTCAAATTCCTTTCACCGCTTTCATGCGGTTTCGAAAGTATAATATATTTTTTTATAAGGAGTGTTAATTATTACTGTGCTACTATTTTTTATTAGATTATATGTTTCTCCTTCATTATATAAACTTCATTAAAAAAAGAGATGCCAGTTTCACTACTCGTCTAAAAGGAAACGTACCGTTTATTACCGTTCCGTCGGGAATTTCGGGAAATTAGATCTTAGTAACGCTAGACCACACAAGGAGTCTACATGCCTTTAATATTTAGACCTAATATTTGGGGTTGGGCGTTGATAACATCAAGTCAATACCGCGTGAATTAAGCGCCATTTTCAAAAAGAGACGAATTAGACGCCCTCTACAAAGCGACGAAATACGCACCACCTAGAAAAAGCAAAGAATTTAGCGCCACCTACAAAAAGCGAGAAATTTAGCGCCACCTACAAAAAGAAAGAAAATTAGCGCCACCAACAAAAAGCGAAGAATTTAACGCCACCAACAAAAAGCGAGAAATTTAGCGCCACCTACAAAAGAATACCAGTTCTTCGCAAATCCCACGGGAACTATAGTTTTTACCGGGATAAAGGCTACATTATGTCCTTCTTAAGACATCATTATATAAACGTGATATTCATGTATATATATCAAGAAGATTTATTCAGTAGAAAAGTGGTAACAAACAAATAAACTTATTTTCACACATATTTGGGATACCTGTGCGGCGGGGTGATGATGAGAAGAGATGGATGGACGGCGTAAAGGATAGTATGAGGAGAAAGGGGGTGACCAGTGAGATGGCAATTGACAGAAGTAATTGGAAAAATCTAACAAACTGTGCCGACCCCGCGTAGAGAGTGGGAAAAGGTAACGACGAAGAAGACCATTGCGGCGGGGTCGACTGACCTGACTGAGCTAACGGTCACGCTAAGGCACATTTAACATGCTCTCCTCTCGTTTTACATAATAACACTACCATCTTGCTCAGCTGTGGCATGTAATTTGTATAGTTATACTTTGGTTATTTACATATATATTACACTAGCTGTGCCCGCGACTTCGTCCGTGTGGAATTATTATTTTAGGCATCATTGAAGCCCTCAAGGATGAATAATTTTCCCCGTATTTTTCACATATTCCATTATTTCTTTGCTCCTTATAGTTGCAGCGTGATGTTGTATAGCCTAAAGCCTTCCTCGATAAATGATCTTTTCAACGCAAAAAATAATTATTCAATTAGAACCAGTAGTTCCTGAGATTAGCGCGTTCTAACAAACTCTTCAAATTTATAATATTAGTATAGATGCGAACGGCATATCAAGTAGCAAGTAACCCTACGATGCCGTGTGGTTCCGTTCGAATGAAATATCTTCACAAATGAATCTAATCACGTCTATATTCCTTGCGGGGTAGACAGAGCTAATAGTCTTGAAAGGACACACTAGCTTTCTCGCGAGGTTTTGTTTCCGTGGAAAATTCCAGAAAAATGTAACCCAAATCATTCCTGAAATTCTGTTCTATCTGTGTACCAAATTTCATCAAAATCGGTACTGAAGTTTGCCACGGCATCGCCCGTAATAAATGCATAGCCTATTATAACACCCGCGGATGCACTTAATTTACTTGTCACTAATTTTAAGTGACGTAAAATTGAAATATAAACTGAAAAAAAAATACGTTCACCCGTTGGTTTCTTCATTTACCTAATTATTGGCTTAATTATAACATTAAACCGCCTCCATGGTCCAGTGATCTAAGTAGTTGCATAACGACTAGAAGGGCATAAATTCTTATTCAGTTTTAATGCTTACATTCTAGGGTTACACTAAGATTGATAAAACTTATGTCTTATCCATTCTCCGGTTTTATATCTTTGGTACTTTCTACGACATGGCTCGAAAGAGAGAGAAAATAAGACTATTGACTTTCAACATCTGCGAATAAGGGAGTATGGGGCCAATCCATGTACTTTCCTTATCTCCTATTATTTAGGGACTAGCTGTGGCCGCGACTTTATCCGCGTAGAATAGTTATTTTGAGCATCATTCAAGCCCTCAAGGATGAATAATTTCCCTCGTTGTTTTTCACATTTACCATTATTTCTTCGCTCCTAATAGTTGCAGCGTGATGTTATATAGCCTAAAGCCTTCCTGAGATTAGCGCGTTCAAACAAACAAACTCTTCAGCTTTATAATATTACGAGTAGTATAGATAATCAAAAATACAAAACATACAGATGAGAAAGTCTATTATTCCTGTCACTATTTGAAAGTCAATCATATCGTAAAGCCAAACAGCTTAACGTCCCCACACATACATACATACATATGGTCACGTCTAACATATCCCATACATATCCCTTGTGGGGTAGACAGAGCCAACAGTCTTGAAAAGACTGATAGGCCACGCTCAGCTTTTTTGGCTTAATGATAGAATTGAGATACCAGGTATACCAGGTGGCCCTTTTAAATGATGTTGGCACTGTCTACCACGTAAGAGTAGACGTGTTTATATGTATGTACAACTAGAGGCCGCCCGCGACTTCGTCCGCATGGAAACCCTATCAATCCCGCGGGAACTCTGGGATAAAAAGTAGCCTATGTGTTATTCTGGGTCTTCAGCTACCTACATACCAAATTTCATGGTAATCGGTTCAGTAGTTTTTGCGTGAAAGAGTAACAAACATCCATACAAACTTTCGCCTTTATAATAGTAGTAGGAAGAGGGAAAAAGGCGTAATTTTACATGTGTAAATTCTACAAAAGGCAATGGAAATGTCGAGTGAAAACAGTAGCATTTTCTCGAGCACCAGATATTCTCGTCCGGGCGTGTTACGGTACAATTGCGAAATATTCGCACACTATTTTTGTAACCTGGACATGTTCCAGCCGCGCCGCGCTTCCTCCCCAACGGAGCCATGTTAGTAAACAAACGAAACGTACCGTTGCTCCGAAACTAATTCCTTTTTTATACAAATGCTGTGTGGTAGAAATAACTGGACGTTTTGAAGCATTTTAGGCGATGGGCGAGCAACCTATCCCTATTTGAATCTCAATTCTTTCATTAAGCCAAATTTTAAACGTTGCCATTCAGTCTTTTCAAGACTGTTGGCTCTGTCTACCCCGCAAGGGATATAGACGTGACCATATGTATATTATGTAATTAAAACTGTAAGTAAACAAAATGTACAGCATTCCCCTGGCAGTCATATTCTAATTTATGACATGTTTCAACTATTCGAAAGGCGAGCCTTGATGACGCCCACTCGGTGAATTACACCAATTTGTTGTTTTGAACCGACTGTTGTTATGTGGGTTAAATTATTGGACAATTAAAACAATTAGTGTGTTAGTATACTCATAAATACAGGACAAAAACTTTTAACATTAAATATTTTGATTCAGTACGTGTAGTCTCTGTAGTGTGAGTGTTTTACGTCGAAATTAAAAAGCGATACAGCTATATTTTTTGACCGAACCACTGGGTTGAAAATTTTGCGTGTAAGTTCCTTATTTGGTCTAGGGATGCACTAAGAGAGGACTCCCCAGAGTTCCCGCGGGAATTAAACGGGATTTTTCAACGCGAGCTTACTCTAGTAGTGTTATGAGACTCTTCCATTCTTGTATTATACCAACTAATATTATGAATGCGAAAGTAAGTTTGTTCGTTAGCCCTTTACTCGTCATATGCTGCTTAATTGAAAAGAGGCGTGATTTTATGTATGTATGCTGCTTAATCTTCTTGAATTGCCGTGTGGTTCCCGGCACCAATACAAAAAAGAATAGGACCACTCCATCTCTTTCCCATGGATGTCGTAAAAGGCGACTAAGGGATAGGCTTACAAACTTGGGATTCTTTTTTAGACGATTGGCTAGCAACCTGTCCCTATTTGAATCTCAATTCTTTCATTAAGCCAAATTTTAAACGTGGCCATTCAGTCTTTTAAAAACTTTTGGCTCTGTCCACCCCGCAAGGGATATAGACGTGACCATATGTATCTTCTTGAATAATCGTAATCTGCAGAAGGACATGGGGTACGTTTCCCGTAAAGTTCCGGTGGGATTTAAAAAAAAAAAACCTGTACTCTTTTGTAGGTGGCGCTATATTCGCGCGAAGCCGCGGGTAAAAGCTAGCTTTCCTATAAACGAACTAAAGTTTTAAAGTTGCTTTATTTTTTTTTTGTCTCTATTATCAAATGTAAAGCTGCTATTGTCTAAATAATTATTTGCGAATGACGCGGCATTGTCTTCTGTCAGATTACCTCGATCCGTGGAGACGATAAAGGGAGCGATAAATTTATCTTATCAAAATACGGTTACCGAGAAGTGCCGTATCGCAACGCGAAACGTTCGTATGCGACGTCTTATTGTTTTTGTACGAAAATCCATAGTTTCATTCTTACATACATACATACATAAGATCACCCCTCTTTCCCTGAGGTGTAGGCAGAGACTACATCTTTCCACTTGCCACGATCTCTGCATACTTCCTTCGCTTCATCCACATACATATACGAGTAGTTTGATTTTTACTGGCTTTTATCCGCCCTAGTGAATTTAAGGCTACCCACAAAAGAAGAATAAAGGATTTTCGCAAATCCCACGGGACATCCGGAATCCCACATTTTTAACCAGTATGAAAAGTACCATATGTCCCTCTCCAGAGACTAATATACATGAAGATTAGTTCAGCAGATAACGCATGAAGGGGTAACAAACTTACTTTCGCATTTAAAATATTAGTTGGTATTTACAAATGTATTTTGACGTACGTAAGATCCAAGGCAAACAAAAACAGTTTTAGTGGATAAAGACAGGGACAAAATAATAGCTAGTACTGTTATAATTTTGAAAAAATATCTTGCTTTTTTCTTTCTCTGATTTTTATGCCATTTTACGTTCTCACTTTCTGGACTTGCAAATTTTGGTAACTAGATATGTATGGATATGTACCTACCGTGATAAAATTATGGAGACCTATAGAGCGGGAAGGCCTAGACTAACGTAACTTGATCGAATCAGAGACGTTTTTGCAAAGGGTCAGGTCTAAACTACCCGAACTCGACGAACTTGCATGAAGAGAGTTAGCAATGTGGATGAAGCGAATAAACTATGCAGGGATCGTGGCAAGTGAAAACATGTGATCTCTTAGTACCCCTCCGGGCAAAAACGTGATTTAATGTATGTGTTATGGTTAAGGTACAAATGCTAAGGTGTCAGTGAGAGTCCCCCGTCTGAGAGTCCTTCGTGTATAAAAACTGGCCTGTGCTGTTATTTGCCAAAGTATTCACAATCGACGGTTGCCTTTCTGAATCTGTAACTAATATTATAAAGCTGAAGAGTTTGTTTGTTTGTTTGAACGCGCTAATCTCAGGAACTACTGGTTTGAATTAAAAAATCTCTCTGATGAATCTTTTTGCTTTGAATAGACCATTTATCGAGGAAGGCTTTAGGCTATATAACATCACGCTGCAACTATAAGAAGCAAAGAAATAATGGAAAATATGAAAAAAAAACGGGGAAAATTATTCATGCTTGAGGGCTTCAATGATGCCCAAAATAACTATTCCACGCGGACGAAGTCGCGGGCATAGCTAGTTATTAATAAGTTGCTTTGACCACAAGTTTAAGAGGTCGTTTGATACCCCGGCTGTGCTCGCATTAATCATTGCAATTAATTATGTGTATCTCATGAAGTTTGTAATGTAATGCCCTTTCGTCTCATTACCGTTATTATCTTAAAATATCTCCTTTGTTTATTTACTGATCTTATCGCTGCATAAATATATAAAAGATAATTGAAACATTGACTTTTCTCTGCGTTGGAATTATAAATGTTGATTTAAAGCTCACTACAGAAAATACTAACGTTAAAATTGAGTCTGTATTTGTGGCTAACTAATTAACTAACCCAGATGGTGTGATGAGAGATTTTTACGCAGAGTTACTGTATTAATAGAATCAAGCTTAGGATATGGGTTTGAATAGTTATTGTGGTTTATCTATTATATTTTTTTTATGTGGTTCTAAGGACATCCATGTTTCAGTTAGGGGTCGTGGTCCAATGCGTGGTGAAATGCCTGCGATCCCATGATGCCCTCAAAATGGCAAGAAGTGCGCACGGAGGGGTTTTAGTTGGTAGGCTGGTATATTAGGTGCCAGGAGTCCCACACTCTCCCGGGTGAAGACCCGGGGGGCTGTCCGTAAAAAGGATTTCCCCTTCGATAACAAAAAGGGTCGTGGTCATCTGCTAAGTTTACCGAGGTGGACCATTCATTTTTATTTGTCTATCGTCCACCTAAGCACACCCGAATGAGCGGGTACATTGGTTTTATTTCATTTCTTGGAACCACTCGGCCATCGCTCGAGTTAGAATTAATCCTGTGAATGAATCACTATTGTTGGAAGTATACGGTACTCCAACTTGGTATTAGAAGTACATCGTAATATTCAATGGCGAATTTGTAGTCATTTCGGGTTTGTCAATGAACTCTTTATATGCTAAACATGTTCTGAACTGCCGCCACTGAAATTGACCGACAGTGAATGAGATTATTACTATGGATCAAGGTCAAATGCCAAGCGTGATGTGATCAAAATGTGCCTTATGAAGTTACAAAGAATTCCTGGTTAATCTTCAATAAGGAATGGTAATGAGACTCTTGAATATCGGGATGACGCAAGGAAGTTGTTTTTCATGGTCATTAATATCATCGAAATTCTAATAAGGAAAAACAATACACATACACATGGTCACGCCTATATCCCTTGCGGGGTAGACAGAGCCAACAGTCTGAAAAGATAAAAAACAAAGGAGTCCGATGGCCTTGTGCCATCGGACTCCTCACCACAGGGTGAGGGAAATAGGACTTTAGGAAGTATAACATATCAAGATATCATATGACAATATATCAAGATATATCAAGATTTTGGATCATCGACAGGACGAAGAATATTTTTTACTTCTTCACATATCAGATCATCTTCATGTGCCGTGTGGTCCGTGCAGTTTAGAAAAGGATCACTCCAAGATCGCTTTCCAATGGATGGCGCATCTATTATCGTGACCCAGAATGTGTTAGGTTCCCCTGCAAAGGTTGCAGAGGTTATACGGAAGTCGGTTCATGAAAAAATCTGACTTACCCAATTCAAGATCATGATTAATAGGTGCACAACATGCCCCTCTTCAGAGAGGTGAAGTAAGATGGTGATGAGGATGTAAACAGGATTAACTCTAGCAAGAAGAAGATTAGATTTGCCGTGTGGTTTCCAGCACCAATACAAAGAAGAAAAGGACCACTGCATCTCTTTCCCATGGATGTCGTAAAAGGCGACTAAGGGATAGGCTTACAAACTTGGGATTCTTTTTATGCGATGGACTAGCAACCTGTCACTATTTGAATCTCAATTCTATCATTAAGCCAAAAAGCTGAACGTGGCCATTTAGTCTTTTCAAGACTGTTGGCTCTGTCTACCCCGCAAGGGATATAGACGTGACCATATGTATGTATGTAGAAGAAGATATGTATGAAATGTGCTTCATGGTAGTACGTAGGAGAATGCACGACAAGATGTATCGGTCACTATCGGTCAAATCTGGTTAACATAAATGGAGGAGAGGAAATGGTGCATTTGTGAATTACAATTCGAGTTTAAGACTACTTGGCACGCAGTGGCGGGTTCGTCGACTTGGTTCGCCAACCGGGGACGGTCAGTGGGCCACGGGTTAGAATAGCCGTTACCGTTTCATTTGTTCGAATCCCGCGGGATGCATACTGATTGGTTGAGTTTTTCTAACTGTTTGTTTCTTTTTCTAATTCAAATCAAAAACGAATTTTGATGAACTGATGTGCTGTATTGTTTTTCACATAATGCGGGTTCTTTGTTGCGTCGTCAGGGTTGGAGTCTGGAGTTTTCGATCTAACTTTTTATTTACTATCTCATCGTTACCTTTTTCCACTCTTAACATGGAGTCAGTAATTTTTAGTTTCTACCAAGTTGTTCTATCACATGCCATTCATTAGTCACTCATTTCCTACTCATGCTTTACGCCATCCATACATCTTTAATTCTGGTCTTCCCCTATTTCTAAAATCTTCCACTTCCATTTAAGGCGCTGCTATTAATATGACTTGTCTCGTCCCGTTACCTACGGGTCTACTCTCTCATATTTGCGCATTGAACACTCGCCACAATGCTTCAGGGCCTGTGGTCGCATTATACTGGTCTACTATGGGTACTAAGAAGTTTTACACGTCAATAAAACATGATAAGAGTCTATCAAAGCTGGTGCCTATCCCACACTACATGCACTGTTATTAATTAAGCCGCTTGGCTGGCTGCACAGTGCGCATGCGTTGCAAAACCCGAGCTTGGTTCCTGAAACTGGGGCGGTACAATCAACACAGATCAACTAATCTAATCATGAGAATTTTTGCTCCGTTAAGAAAGATACATTATTTGCGAGTGTTATAGGCTAAAGTGGTAAAAGGTCAGGTCAAGAGTACCCGAAACCGTCGACCTTGCATGAAGACAGTTATGAATGTGGATGAAGCGAAGGAAGTATGCAGAGATCGTGGCAAGTGGAAAGAGGTAGTGTCTGCCTACCCCTCCGGGAAAGAGGCGTGATTTTATGTATGTGTGTTATAGGCTATTTAATTATATCGGCTAAGTCGTGGTGGTATATTGTCAAATAGCATTGTTAAATGCATTTTTTTATCCGCGACCCACCGATCGTGTACCACATTTGTAAAGCTTTAAAGATATGATTAGGCTTTCTTCTGTAAACACACGGCTACTAAACCACCGGAGGTATGTGTATCCAACACCTCCGAATGAGGAATTAACCTCGTAAAGTATAGACATCAAGCTGTCAATAAATATCAGAATTGGGATGCAGTAATAAAAACGTTACGTTGTCACATCAGTTGCGACGTCTTCATCATTCACCAGTACTTACCACTTCTAATCTTGTATTATTCCGAATTCTATGATTAGTGCCTGTCTTTCACAGATCTTAGCGTAAAGTCACGCATGAATAACGTTTCTTTTAATAAACCTTACATTCTAGATTTTTATTGATTGTTTCATATCATAACCAGTGCCATAGAATTTTTGCGTAGGGTTAAGAATAAAAATGTTTAAAAGTCCATTCTGCATACTGTACAACTAGCCAATAGGCGTAAATAATTATGAGCTCTATGTCTTTGTAATTAGTTCTAGATTGTACTGATGTGTGAGCAGGCAGACAGGTCGTTGTCTGTATGTTCTAGGTTTATGACTAAAGTCAAGAAGTTGCCAATTCATTTGGGTGGCGGCAAATTACGATTATACATTTTGATTATATTGTGGTTCCCGGCTCTTTAAAATAGGACCACTCCATATATTACCATGAATGTCGTAAAATGCGACTAAGGGAAAGGCTATTCTTTTTTTAGGCGATGGGCTGACAACCTGACACTATTTGAATCTCAATTCTATCATTAAGCCAAATAGCTGAATGTGGCCTATCAGTCTTAATAAGACTGTTGGCTCTGTCTACCCCGCAAGGGATATAGACGTGATTATATGTATGTAGTATTTTGTACAGATATGTCATTACATCAGTCATTCAGTGTCCTCTTTTACATACATATGTAGATTGTGTCATGAATCGCGCGTGACGCATTTTTATTTCTGAATCGATATTTCTAAAGTGTTTTGGGCATCGTGAGTCAGGGGTTTGGTGCATTCATTTGAGAGTGAAATAAACGATTAATTTTGATTATTCGCGTACAATAATTAATGTTATCGTTAGTTGAACACAAGCAGTATTGATATCGGCAAAGTTATTCTTGTTTTCAGAACTCTTTATATTGATAACTAGCTGTGCCCGCGACTTCGTCTATATATATTGAGTAAAACTGAAGTGTAGAAGAAAATAAAGTTTTTGTTTTAATATTGTTGAAAGTGAAATTATATAGTAGAAATACATACATATGGTCACCTCTATATACCTTGAGGAGTAGACAGAGCTAACAGTCTTGAAAAGACTGAATTTCCACGTTCAGCTATTTGGCTTAATGATAGAATTGAGATTCAAATAGTGAAAGGTTGCTAGCCCATCGCCTAATAAAGAATCCCAAGTTTGTAAGCCTATCCCTTAGTCGCCTTTTATGACATCCATTGGAAAGAGATGGAGTGGTCCTATTCTTTTTTGTATTAGTGCCGGGAACCACACGGCAACGTGGTCATCCTGTATCTTAAGCCGCGTGTACATTAACTATAAATAGAAACACCAGTCACTGCGTGCGTTGCATATGTCAGTTCCCAACCCGTAGGTATATTTAGATGATTTATTTATACATTCGCGTGATATTAATAGATCTATCTATATGTTTTTGATTATGTGTATGTTTATTACATATATCATGTCATAAACATAATATGCTTACAAGTAGTCGAAAAAAAATAAACAGGTATTATGTTCAAATATTTTTTTGGTGTAAAGTGTTTTAGTTTATAAATTTAATTTATGTACATACATACATATAATCATATAGGTCATCACATCTATTTCTCTTGCGGAGTAGACAGAGCCAACGGGCTTGAAAAGACTGATAGGCCACGTTCAGCAGTTTGGCCTAATGATAGAATTGAGATTCAAATAGTGATAGGTTGCTAGCCTATCGCTGTAAAAGGCGACTAAGGGATAGGCTTATAAACTTGGGAGTCTTCTTGTAGGAGTATCTGCTTTTTTGAGACTATTGGTTCTGTCTACCCCGCAAGGGATATAGACGTGATTATATGTATGAAAGTACTAGCTGTGCCCGCGACTCCATCCGCGTGGAATAGTTATTTTGGGCATCATTGAAGTCCTCAAGAGTGAATAATTTTCCCCGTTTTTTTTTCACATTTTCCATTATTTCTTGGCTTTTAATAGTTGAAGTGTGATGTTATATTGCCTTAAAGCCTTCCTCAATAAATGGTCTATTCAACACAAAAATTTGAATTTTTCAATTTAAACCTGAAAGTTCATGAGATTAGCGCATTCAAACAAACTCTTCAGCTTTATAATATAAGTATAGATAAACAATTATAGGCGGACGACGCCGCAGTCTGAAGCTAGTTTCCCCGTGAATAACACTGCTCATATTCGACTCGGAACGCGTAACGTAAACTATTGCATGAATTTGCATCACATTACATAAACCATAGGTACAATGTGGTATGAGAACTTTCCATACAACAGTACAAAATCTATACTAATATTATGAATGAGAAAGTTTGTGAGTATGTCAGGATGTCAGTATGGATGTTTGTTACTCCTTTCACGCAAAAACTAATGAACCGATTACGATGAAATTTGGCATGTAGGTAGCTGAAGACCCAGAATAACATATAGGCTGCTTTTTATCCCGGAGTTGCCATTCGGTCTTTTCAAGACTGTTGGCTCTGTCTACCCCGCAAGAGATACAAACGTGACCATATGTTAGTATGCATGTTACTCAGAAAAATAATGTCTTTTTGTTCATTTCAGCCCGTTAAGATGAACCGGGGTGGTCGCGTGGAGGTGACGCCGCCGGAGTGCGCGCTGGCGGCCGAGATGTTCGACCACTTCTGCGCAGCCGGCACCATGAAGCAGATCCTGGCACTGCATCGGGAGATCTGCAACACGCTCACTCTGAAACCTAATAGACTCCCGGACTTCTATCCGAAGCTGAAGGTACGTTATACTGACGGTATAGTTTCCATGTGAATATGATAGAATTACTTGAACTTCTTACTGTTGGAACCTGATTATGGAACAGTTGTGGAATGTTCGGCGACTCCTGCGCAACCGGCAATATTAAGCAGATCCTGGCACTGCATCGGGAGATCTGCAACACGCTCACTCTGAAACCTAATAGACTCCCGGACTTCTATCCGAAGCTGAAGGTACGTTATACTGACGGTATAGTTTCCATGTGAATATGATAGAATTACTTGAACTTCTTACTGTTGGAACCTGATTATGGAACAGTTGTGGAATGTTCGGCCACTCCTGCGCAACCGGCAACATTAAGCAGATTCTGGTTCACACTTAAACCTAACAAAATCGCGGACTTCTATCCGAAGCTAAAGGTACGATATACTGACGGTACAGTTTCTATATGAATATGGCCTAATCTGGTCGGTAATAAATGATAACAGGGCCAGCTGTGGATAGAATAACTTAAACTTCTTACTGTTAGACTCTGGTTATGGAATTATGGAACAGACCTTAGATCAATGTTCGGCCACTCCTGCGCAACCGGCTCCATTAAGCAGATCCTGGTTCACGCTTAAACCTAACAAAATCCTGGTCTTTTATCCGAAGCTAAAGGTACGATATACTGACGGTATAGTTTTCATGTGAATATGGCCTAATTTGGTCGGTATTAAATGACAACGGCCAGTTATGGATAGAATTACTTGAACTTCTAACTGTTGGAACCTGGTTATGGAATTATGGAACAGACCTTAGATCAATGTTCGGCCACTCCTGCGCAACCGGCAACATTAAGCAGATCCAGTTCACGCTTAAACCTAACACAATCCCGGTCTTTTATCCGAAACTAAAGGCATGTCATATTGACTGTTCTACTATTATCATGATGTATCATATATGATGAACCCAACCGGGTTAATTCCTCTTAGCAACGGTCACTGGAGGTCATAACAAGCTTAAGTCACACGCAGCTTGGTACCATGATGCCGATCCTCACACAAAATGTATCCTTCTTTAGAGCCTTTGACCAGATCCATCTCAGCTGTTGTACCACCCTTGATGGTACAATATATACATACATATGGTCACGTCTATATCCCTTGCAGGGTAGACAGAGCCAACAGTCTTGAAAAGACTGAATGGCCACGTTCAGCTATTTGGCTTAATGATAGAATTGAGATTCAAATAGTGACAGGTTGCTAGCCCATAGTTTACAAGCCTATCCCTCAGTCGCCTTTTACGACATCCATGGGAAAGAGATGGAGTGGTCCTATTCTTTTTGTAATGGTGCCGCGAAACACACGGTACAATATATTGTTTAAAAATACCTATTATATTAAAAAGCTCGCATGTTTCCCATCGCGTGTCAGCCATAACGGATTATAATTAGTGGTGATCTATTGTTCTATGGTCAGAACAACTTATTCTGTTGACATTTATGCCCGGACAAGGTCAAAGGGCGGTCTTTTTCGTGTGATAACATTGGCACAACAAAATAAGCCTTAAAGCTTTGGTCCTAAGGTTTATTAATTTTATTTGATAAATTTTAGATATAGACAATCTTTTTTATTCACTTGAACAAGATGTCTGCGCACCGGTCTGGACTATATCGATTGGTTGGAATTATAATGAGAGCTGCCGAATTTAAACTCAATTTTTGGCTGGAGACGGCCAAATCACAATCGAATGAATCGGGCTAATGAAACATTATTAATCTTCTTTTCTGCCCAAAGTAAAGAAAAATTTATATACATACATAAAACCACGCCTCTTTCCCGGAGGGGTAGGCAGAGACTACCTCTTTCCACTTGCCACGATCTCTGCATATTTCCTTCGCTTCATCCACATTCATAACTCTCTTCATGCAAGCTCGGCGGTTTCGGGTACTTTTGACCTGACCCTTTACCAGGACGTCCTTAATTTGATCAAGATACGTTCGTCTAGGTCTTCCCACTCCGACCTTTCCCTCCACAATTTATATTACTAAAATTAAAAACATTAGGGCCATGAATAGTAATCATTAGATATTTTAGGGTCGTTTTAAAAATGATTGTCTACCCTGATATTAGAAAACATACAAAATTTCCAATCGAAACACACAACATTCGAACCAATATAACACAAATGATAAAACCATCCTTTTTGAAGTATATTAATAGACTAAATTAGTTCTGCACTCTCAGGCATTGTTTCTTGGAAACAAAAATTTTAAAGCGCGCCGTTGACAGCGCTACATCTAAAATATATTGCATACTGACTGGCTCTATTCTGAGCGTTTCCGAATGAAACAATCTATCAGATTTCATGCGTACTAACTAGATTTCCAGTAACTGGCGCCGGGCCAGGATCGGCGTAAGAGTATAAAGAAACTAGTATTATTTAATAATTTTGATAAATTCAATATTTATAAGCCGCAGATTGATTAAATAAAGATAGAAGTACCTAAATGTAACAATATACCCACAAATAAAAAAATTTACAAACAAAATAAATGAATTGACGAAGCTCCACTTAACTCCACCGACAAGAGTTGAGCTCTTAAATTTTAGAAGTCTTGCAGCTTCGCTCTCGTATTTACCGCCACCTTCAACTTTGACCGCGCGAATTTAGCGCCACCTACAAAAGAATACAGGTTTTTCGCCAATTCCACGGGAACTATAGTTTTTACTGCAATAAAAAGTACCCTATGTCCTTCTCCAGACTTTTAATTATATATACTTACGTACTTGGGATTTTTCTTTTAGGCGACAGTAAAGCAACTTGTCACTATTCGAATCTCAATCTATCTTAAGCCAAATAGCTGAACGTGGCCTATCAGTCCGCTCAGGACTGTTGGCTCTGTCTACCCCGCAAGGGATATAGACGTGATTATATGTATGTATGTATACTTACGTAAAATTTTTAATAAGGTTGGTTCAATTGATTAAGTGTGAAGAGAAACAAAGAAGTTGCTCCTACGGTGAGGGAAAACATTGTGAGGAAACCTGCAAGCAATTGGATGTGTAGCCATGATCGATCCAATACGGGTCAGGTTTCCCCTGCAAAGGTTGCGGAGGTCAGACGGGAGTCGGTTCGTGTAAAAACCTGACCCAAACTAGGATCCATGGTCAATGGCACACCCCGGGCTCCTCTCCAAAGTGGTGAGGATGCAACCGGTGGAAGGTGGAAGAAGAAAACAAGCAAGGTCACAGGCAAGAGCTAGTTAATGATAATATTTTATTCAGCGTATCGACTGGCTTTCAGTCCGCTTTGAAGGTCGAGTTTGTATGTCAAGTGATTTCCTCGTAAATCTGCTACAGAGTGTTAAATTGAATGATTTATTGAAAACGATTTTGTATATTGCTAAGCAAAAAAAAATAATTATACTGATTATTATTATACCTGTCCCTTATTGAATCTCAATTCTATCACTGAGCCAAACGGCTGAACGTATCCTACCTATTACATATACCTATCAGTCTTTTTAAGACTGTCGGCGCTGTCCACCCCGCAAGGGATATAGACGTGATTATATGTATGTATGTATGTGCACACAATTAGGTTAATGAGCACTTGTGTATACAACAGTGCCTTTTTGAAATTTCCTATGAGTTCTGCAACAATCTTATCTCAATTTCCGATTACCCTTTATCTCGTTAATTACATTGTTTTTATCAGATAAGTGATGATAATTTTGCACAGCGATGTTTTGTTTATTTTGTTATGTGTATTGCTATTTTTGCCTGAAGCGAGTTTGTGAATGTTTGGTATGATCAAAACAGTTTAGTTCATTAATTATACACATATATATTTATGCCATATGGTTCTCGGCACCAATAGGAAAAAGAATACTACGACTCCATCTCTTTTTCCATGGATGTCGTAAAAGGCGACTAAGGGATAGGCTTATAAACTTGGGATTCTTCTTTTAGGCGGCAGTCTAGCAATCTGTCACTATTTGAATCTCAATTCAGCTGAACGTGGCTCTTATCAGTCTTTTTAAGACTGTTGGCTCTGTGTACCCCGCAAGGGATATAGACGTGATCATATGTATATATGTATGTTTATAATTATGTATATACAGTATGGCCTTTACGTCACTATTTGAATCTCAATTCTATCATTAAGCCAAATAGCTGAACGTGGCTTTCAGTCTTTTCAAGACTGTTGGCACCGTCTATCCCGCAAGGGATATAGACGTGACCATATGTATATATGTAGAAAAAAGAAACCATTAACGTCGGTACAGTGACGTCTATAAGTGATACCTTGTATCCAATTTTGAAAATAAATCTATTCTATTAGAATTTGTTTATACTGTTAAACATAACTTTACTTTTGGTGCAGACGATTAAAAATCAACTTAGCGGCTGGTCGAAAGCGATTGTCGGCCGTAATTTCCCAGTTGTAACTACTCTGTTTGTATGATGCATACATTCATTGAAATAAATGTTCCGTACCTTATTATCTGACACCACAGACATAGTTCTGGCTAGATACCGCTAGTTCGTAATTTTTACGAACACTAAACACGTCAAGGTTTATTTTTGATTACTGTACAGTCAACAGGGCGAAATAAATGATGATCTCGCTTAATACCACTGAGTTGTCGGGAGATCTTACTGTTTACAGTTCAATACAGCGTGATGAATAATAATTTTGATATAATAGAGTCACGACACTTTACTTATTTAACTTCTACAGATATCGACTGTCTGTGACGACTAAAATAAAACAACAGTTTTAGAAAAAAATCTGTTGGTCTATTTTACCACGTGGACGTACACATTAGCGGGGTCTAGCTATATCTATGTCTGTGGCCGCCACCGGGTGGTTACCATACATGCATATGTATTGTTAATTCGTTTCTCGCGTGCTCATAGATCTAATGGTCATCTAGAGTGTCGCGTTTAGCATTTTTTGTCTAATGCTATATGTATTTTTTTTTAAATCGTAACTTAAGCAAGCGACTTTCCTTTGTCTCGTATTAAAATGGATACAAGGCGCTTTCACTTTGTAATTTTAAAATTATGCGCATGTTTTGTTTTGAATCCGCTTGTTTGCGAAATTCATGACTTTTGTGAATTGCGTAATGTTTTTTGTTTTTTTTTTTATTCTGTAAAATATGAAGAATTCCAACTGGTGGGATTTGGTAACTGTTAATTATTCCGCTCACAAATTTTTCGCTGAGCATATTACAGTTACAAATAACTTGAAACATAAAATATAAAGGCAATCCCATTATTATAAATGTGTAATTAAGTTTGTTAGTTACCTTTTCACAATTAAAGCTCTGAACTAATTTTTATGAAATTTTAAAAAGGACATAAGTTAATTTTTCACACCACCGGCGCCACCCACATTTTAATAAATTTACAATGGCATGAACATGCGTCTCATTTTTGTATTATTCTGTCAGCCAATCAGCACATTTTACACTCAAAACAGCCCCTTGAACCTGAATAAAATCCACATCTTTAGGTTTGAAACCCGAGCCAATGTTCTTGTAACAGTTCAAGGTGAAGAGAAACGTTCTACACTGGACTTTGTATCCAGAGGAGAAAAGGCTGGGAATCTAACTAGGAACATGTTGGATGAGAGAGAAAGGCATGGGATATACTAGAAAATAGAGCGAGAAAGAGTGATAACGGGAATATATCGAGATGTATGAAGTGTCCGTTCTTAAGTTAATATTTTTGTATTTAATTATCTTTGTGTGTATTTGCGAAATTTAACTAATGCTCGTGTGTTAAATACAAGAATAACTGTCTCTGCTGTTGTTTGAAATTTATGTAATTATCGTACATTTTACTGCCTGTGCGAAGATTTATATTATTTATGTCATAATGTTAATACGCGCACTGACGAGACGTTTTATTGCGAACTTGTCACAATTGTTGTTATGTATGTATGTATACTCTCATCTTTTCATTCACTGTGTGACATCTAAATGTATTTTTATTTCTGTTCCAATTGGAAATGAAATATTTTGAATTCATTTATATAACTTAGAAAATAAATCTTATAAATTTGTTATTTCGTTTACGCGATGAGTTATTAAGCTGTTAATGTTTCTAAATTTGGATTTTATCTCAGCTTCCTGCCGGTATTGTGACTTAGGGTCTGTCTACCCTTGATTGATGTGAATAACCTTTTCCTTAAGCTACGATCTTCAAAGCCATTTATACAAAAAACAAAAACAATGTCTAGAGTGAAAAGAGGATAAGCGTGGATGTAGCTAAATATACGGGATCGTGGCAAGTGAAAAATTAAAGTCTCTGACCACCCCCATCCCTTCCCCGAGAAAAAGTGGCGATTTCACATATGATCTAAGAACCTTATTTTAAAATTTACAGGCGAAACTGGCAAGCTCGTGGAAAGCTCAAGCGCTGTTCAAGAAATTCGACGCGCGTGCCAATCACAAGGTGTATCTGAAGGGGCGGGCGTGCTCCTCCACCAGGGCCCTCATCATAGGTGCCGGCCCCTGCGGTCTGAGGGCCGCTATAGAGTGTCAGCTGTTGGGCGCCAAAGTGGTATGTTAATTACGCTAAAGTCTCATTAAGAACTTCGATTTAACGAGCACTAGGTGTATAGGAAGTTAGCTGCTGGACTATTCACGGGCTAATAAAAAGGGCTGAACTTGCTTCTTCATCAGGGCCGTCACCATATGAACCGGTCCGTGCGGATTTAGGGCTCCTATAGAGTTATAGAGTGTTACCTGTTGAGCTATAGTGTTAATGTTAATCATGTGTATGTATGTATGTCGATTAAACTTTATATGGACAAAAGTATGTTTATTATACATTATTATTATCACCCACTCAAAGGTTCTCCGCTTAACCCAATGGTAGACTGTTAGATAATGCTATTAGCATTAAGTACGCCTATTGTACTTCAGGGTTTGGTCATGTGGAGGAGGTTGAATGAAAGCAGGTTGACTTAGCAGATATACAAGGAGAGTGTGGAGGGAAAAGTCGGAGTGGGAAGGCCTAGACGAACGTATCTTGATCAAATTAAGGACGTCCTAGTAAAGGGTCAGGTCAAGAGTACCCGAAATTGCATGAAGAGAGTCATGAATGTGGATGAAGCGAAGGAAGTATGCAGAGATCGTGGCAAGTGGAAAGATGTAGTCTCTGCCTACCAATCCGGGAAATAGGCGTGATTTTATGTATGTATGTATTGTACTTCACAAATTGTAATTGTTTAGATAATGAATAAATAAATAAAACCTCTCGTCCCAGGTGGTAATCGAAAAACGAGATCGTATGTCGCGCAACAACGTACTACATTTATGGCCGTTCGTTATCCAAGACCTCCGTGCTCTCGGCGCGAAGAAGTTCTTCGGCAAGTTCTGCGCAGGCTCCATAGACCATATCAGCATCAGGCAACTGCAATGCATCTTGCTAAAGGTAATAGTCTTCTTAGACCTGAAGGTAGTACCGATTGCATCTTCACTTCTTTGGGTGCTAGTCTGATGTGTATCTTAGACCTGGATTGGTCAGGTTTATGCAAGAAGCGATTCCTTTTCCATTTGTCTCTTTCCAAATTCTGCGTAGGCTCCATAGACCATATCAGCATCAGGCAACTGCAATGCATCTTGCTAAAGATAATAGTCTTCTTAGACCTGATGGTAGTACCGATTGCATGTTCACTTCTTTGGGTGCTAGTCTGATGTGTACCTTAGACCTGGATTTGTCAGGTTTATACAAGAAGCTATTCCTTTTCCATTTGTCTCTTTCCAAATTCTGCGTAGGCTCCATAGACCATATCAGCATCAGGCAACTGCAATGCATCTTGCTAAAGGTAAAAGTCTTCTTAGACCTGAAGGTAGTACCGATTGCATGTTCACTTCTTTGGGTGCTAGTCTGATGTGTACCTTAGACCTGGATTTGTCAGGTTTATACAAGAAGCGATTCCTTTTCCATTTGTCTCTTTTATTTCCAAGTTCTGCGCATGCTCCATAGACCATATCAGCATCAGGCAACTGTAATGCATCTTGCTAAAGGTAATAGTCTTCTTAGACCTGATGGTAGTACCGATTGCATCTTCACTTCTTTGGGGGCTAGTGTAATGTGCACCTTAGACCTGGATTGGTCAGGTTTATACAAGAAGCGATTCCTTTTCCATTTGTCTCTTTTTTTTTTCAAATTCTGCGCCTGCTCCATTGACCATATCAGCATCAGGCAACTGCAGTGCATAATTGACTATTGCTTACACGATTTTTCCGACATCCACGGGAAAGATATGTAAAGATTGGTCCTATTGTAAAACGTGAAGAACCACACGGCACATATGAATCGTGTTATTTTACTTTGCATAAGTTTATTGTGCTTGGTTTTATTTATATTCAAAAATTTTAACAATTATTATACGATACTTCATATCACTTAATAATTGTCATATCTTTTGGTTTCACAACATTGGTTGACGTCAAATTGCATTACTTAACCAATTTTACTGCCGCTTTCAAAGCGTCAGTGCAGAAGAAGCGGTAACAAACTGCACTGCGGCATTTTCTTCAACTATAATAAAATAATATCTTTCTTTTACCAATAGGTGGCGCTACTGTTAGGAGTGGAGTTTCACGAAGGCGTCAGTTTCGAAGAACTACTGGAGCCTACGGACACGGAGAATTCTGAAAGTGATTATATTGTTGTTTTAATTTTTTGATACATACATACATACATATGATCACGTCTTGATCCCTTGCGGGGTAGACAGAGCCAATAGTTTTGAAAAGACTGATAGGTCACGTTCAGCTATTTGGCTTAATGATAGAATTGAGATTCGAATAGTGACAGGTTGCTAGCCAATCGCCTAAAAGAAGAATCCTAAGTTTATGAGCCTACCTCTTAGTCGGCTTTTACGACATCCAAGTGAAAGAGATGGAGTGTAGGTCCTATTCTTTTTTTTTCCTATTGGTGCCGGGAACCGCACGGCATTATTCATTATACATTTGTAGCGGCATTCGGCAGTATACATTTGTAATCCTATCGATATTTTAAAAATTTCAGCACTAGGTTGGCGAGCGCGTGTCTCACCACCGGACCACCCGGTCGGCCTTTACGAGTTCGATTCCCTGCTCGGCGCTGACGGCAAGCGGAACACGCTGCAGGGGTTCAAGCGTAAAGAGTTTCGCGGGAAATTGGCAATGGCGATAACGGCCAATTTTATCAATAGACATTCTGAACAGGAGGCCTCGGTGAGTGGATACCTGCCATTTTTTCTTCACACGTCTTGTGACCTTGCGGGGTTGACAGTGCCGATAGTCACAAGTCTCAAAGTATAGATAGTTAGTATTCCCCTTTAAAATACAATACATTTTACCTTAACATGTCTTGATAACTTACGGGGTTGACAGTGCCAATGGTCACAAGTCTCAAAGTATAGATAGTTAGTATTCCCCCTTTAAAGTACATTACATTTTACCTTAACACGTCTTGATAACTTACGGGGTTGACAGGGCAAATAGGCACAAGTATCAAGGAATGGATAGTTAGTATATAATTTTTACCCTTTATTGCATTATTTTAATCTCAATTCTATCATTAGGCCAAACGGCTGAACGTGGCCTATCAGTCTTTACAAGACTGTTGGCTCTGTCTACCCTGCAAGGGTTATGGACGTGATTATATGTATGTATGTATGTATACTATTTATTAAATAATAAACATATAGTATCGTTACAAGACTGTTGGCTCTGTCTACCTATATAATTTTTACCCTTTATTGCATTATTTTAATCTCAATTCTATCATTAAGCCAAACGGCTGAACGTGGCCTATCAGTCTTTACAAGACTGTTGGCTCTGTCTACCCCGCAAGGGGTATGGACGTGATTATATGTAAGTATGTATGTATACTATTTATTAAATAATAAACATATAGTATCGTTACAAGACTGTTGGCCCTGTCTACCCCGCAAGGGATATGGACGTGATTATACGTAAGTATGTATGTAAACTATTGATTAAATAATAAAAATATAGTATCGTCGAGTTAATATCTCGTAACACAAATATCGAATTTACTTCGTGGCTAAAAAAATCTGTGTAAAATGCCAAGGTAAAAAAAAAATAAAAAAATATGCCTCTTTAAATGTACTTCTTTTGCTTCAGGTGCCAGAGATAAGCGGCGTGGCATTCATTTTCAATCAAAAGTTTTTCAAAGAGTTGTACGAAGTGACGGGTATAGATCTCGAAAACATAGTTTATTACAAGGACGACACACATTACTTCGTCATGACCGCTAAGAAACACAGCCTTTTGGATAAGGGTGTGTTGCTTAACGTGAGTATAATTTCGAATATTTTTTTCTATTATTGTTTGTTTGTAAATACTTTATTGTACTTAACAAATTTTTTGCAGTACATAAAAAGATTATTATGGGACAATTCAATATCATTTAATAATTCTTACATCTTGCACTGCACTCTATCATTTTCTTTAATAACGTCAACTAAAAGTTATAATTATTATCTTATATATAAAAGTCTAGCGTCCTCCGAAACGGCTTGAACTAACTCAATCTGTGTAATCGGTCCAAAAAAAGAAAAAAATTAAAATCTTATTTTTAAATGTAGGTATAGATGATGGAGAATTTAAACTTCGAGCTTCCACTAGAAATTACTAGTTATATATATATATATATATATATATATACATATATATATATATATAGTCAATTGTTTTAAGGATCGGCTAGACAGACTTTATAAAAAATCTCCAAGCATCAAAATTCACACGCATCAGTTTAATGAGCTGCTAGTGTGTCTATAAAGTATATAATAATATAATATCAAAACAACATTTGCCGGGACAGCTAGTATTCTTATATACATATACATATATATCTATATATTCTTCACAGGACTACTCCGAAGTGTCGCGTCTACTAAGCGTGGAGAACGTTGACCGCGCCGCGTTGATGCGTTACGCTCAGGAAGCGGCTAGATTCTCCACCGACGGCCGGCTTCCATTGAGAGACTTCGCACTGAACCATTACGGGGAGCCGGATGTAGCGTTGTTCGATTTCACTTCGATGTACGCCGCCGAGAATGCTAGTATTGTGAGTATAACACGTTGCACCTTTAACCAGAACGATAGTAAACTTTGAACAGAACGATTGTCATCTTTTGTTGGAACGTTCGTTTTTAATGGAACGATTGTCAACATATAGTGATTTCGCATTGAACCAGATGTAGCGTTGTTCGATTTCACTTCGATGTACGCCGCCGAGAATGCTAGTATTGTGAGTATAGCACATGTCAACTTTAACCAGAACGATGGTAAACTTTGAACAGAACGATCGTCATTTTTGTCGGAACGTAGAAACATATAGAGATTTCGCCTTGTGGCCTTTCAGTCTTTTCAAGACTGTTGACTCTGTCTACCCCGCAAGGGATATAGACGTGATAATTGTGTTGCGTATGTACATATGTATGTAGAGAACCACATACATACATATATACCATCCCGCCGGTTCCCCATTAGGGTAGGCAGAGACTATGGATTTCCACTTGCTACGATCCTTGCAGATCTCTGTAAAGACGCTAAAGCAATCTCTTCCAGTCAACCTTACGCGAGAGGAAATTAAAATAGAAAGCCGATTGGAATGATGTCCTGAGCATGAACCTATTAATTATTATTCATTTTGTTCCAATTGTGATACATGAAACGTTCTCACGAGTCATACATGCATCTAAAACAGTCCTATATTAATAGGTATACGAACGTCACGGTCGCCGCCTCCTCTGCCAATTGGTGGGGGACAGTCTACTGGAGCCCTTCTGGCCCACGGGGTCCGGGTGCGCCCGGGGGTTCCTCTCGGCCCTGGACGCGGCCTGGGCCGTCAGGACTTGGGGCCAGAGCCCTACACCTCATCCGTTGGAAGTCATTGCTGAGAGGGAATCGATTTATAGGCTGTTGGGTGAGTGTTTTTGCATTGAGATAAAGACTATTATTTATTTATTTTTAATACTGGCTTTCAGTCCCGGTTGCATTGTAAACAATTTGGGGAGGAGCCCGGGGTATGCCATGGATCCTGGATTGGGTGAGTCAGGTTTTTACAAGAAGCGACTTCCGTCTGACCTCCGCAACCTTTGCAGGGGAGCCTAACCCGTATTGGATCGATCATGATTATATATCCTGTTGCCTGAATGTGCAGGTTTCCTCACGACGTTTTCCCTGACTGTAAAATATAGACTATTAACTTTTACCTTGAAACAGAATCAACACATCATTTCAGCTTCATGACTCCTATAAAGATACTTCTATTTAAATTGGAACAACTACATAAGAATAATAACTTTTCACCCCCAGCTCAAACGACCCCCGAGAACCTTCATCGAGATTTCGGCGCGTTGTAAAATATAGACTATTATAATAACTTTTACCTTGAAACAGAATCTAATTTCAGCTCCATGACTCCTATAAAGATATTTAAATTGAAAAAAAGACATACATAAAAATAATAACTTTTCACCCCCAGCTCAAACGACCCCCGAGAACCTTCATCGAGATTTCGGCGCGTACACCCTTGACCCCGGGACCCGGTATCCGAACCTGAACCGGACGGCCGTGACCCCGCACAGGGTCACAGGGTTCTACGACTCTGATGACCCCCTCCCGTTGGATGCTAAGCCTTCAGCCAGGAAGAGAAGGAGAGGTTTGTAATCTGGGGATCAGTGTATCACACGTTATAATAGAGGTGCGCTGTTCTCGCATTTGCTCTCTCCTCTAAAAGCTGAGCCTTTTATTGACTCCTGTACAAAGTCTCATTTGTGTTCCTTTATTTCTGTATTATTCACCCCCTATTCTAGTTGGGGAACTAAAAATATGTAAAAAAAAATAAGTCAAAAATATCAAGGGGAGAGATTTATGAATGATTGTGATTAAATTATGAAGTCTAGGTCTTTGCCAAAAATATATAGGTTTGTATGACATTAATGTAGTTATGACACATCACTTTAGTTACATATTACGCTACATCCGGTGACAGGGTTCTACGAATCATCAGTCTTCTACGACTAGCAGGCTTCTCGACAGCCAGGAAGAGAAAAAGCCATGTCAAAACTACAAAAAGATATGATCTGTCTTTGCTGTGATAATTTTAATAACATTTTACCTTTTTGTTCCTGTTACATACATACATATGGTCACGTCTATATCCCTTGCGGGGAAGACAGAGCCAACAATAGATGGAATTGAAATTCAAATAGTGACAGGTTGCTAATCCATCGCCTAAAAAAGAATCCCAAGTTTGTAAGCCAATCCCTTAGTCGCTTTTTACGACATCCATGGAAAAGAGATGGAGTCCTATTCTTTTTTGTATTGGTGCCGGGAACCACACGGTATTGGTCCTGTTCATTGAAATAAAATATATTTAATTATTAATTTTCCCTACAATAAGTGCTTTATTCTATTCATCATACATACATACATAAAATCACGTCTCTTTCCCGGAGGGGTAGGCAGATATTACCTCTTTCCACTTGCCACGATCTCTGCACACTTCCATCGCTTCATCCACATTCATAACTCTTCATTTTTCAGTGAACTCTTACTAATATATAAAACAATCGGACTTGAAAAAAAATCAAAACATAATATTTTTTACGATAAATTTTTTTTTGTGCCGTGTGGATCCCGGCACCATTACAAAAAAGAATAGGACCACTCCATCTCTTTCCCACGGATGTCGACTAAGGGATAGGCTTATAAACTTGGGATCCCTCTTTTAGACGACGGGCTAGCAACCTGTCACTATTTGAATCTCAATTCTATCACTAAGCCAAACAGCTGAACGTGGCCTATCAGTCTTTCCAATACTGTTGGCTCTTGTCTACCCCGTAAAGGATATAGACGTGATCATATGTATATATGTATGTACTAGCTGTAGCCCGCGACTTCGTCCGCGTAACCCACACTAAAAATGACGAAGTTTCATACAAACTTGCAACCCCTATTTCACCCCCTTAGGAATAGAATTTCCAAAAATCCTTTTTTAGTGGATCCCTCCTAATTAAAATCTACCTTCCTGCCAAATTTCATCTTTATTGGCTCAGTAGATTTCGAGATTTCGTGATTCCTAAGTGAGTGTTTTTCGCTTTTATATATATAGATGTATGTAATTTTAATATCTTTTTTCTACACAGAATCGGATGTATCCGAAGAGGCTCTCATCAACTGGGTGGGATGGTCGGAAGGTGGTCTTCGGGCTGCCGCCAGTGGTCCAGCTCTGTCAGCGGCCGTGAGACGATACAGACCGGACTTGCTGCCGTGTGGTGCCTCGCCCAGGGCTGTATATCACAGTCTTCATGAGCTCGGTGAGATGATAAACTTGCAATATGGTGGAGAAATGTGCCGTGTGGTTACCGGTACCGATACGAAAAAATCTAATAGGACCACTCCGTCTCGTTTCCATGGATGGCGTAAAAGGCGATTAAGGGATTGGCTTGTGAAATTGCGATCTTTTTTTGAGCGATGGGCTAGCGACCTGTCACTATTTGGATCTCAATTTCATCATTAAGCCGAGCAGCTGAACGTGGCCATTCAGTCTTTTCGGGACTATTGGCTCTGTCTACCCCGTAAGGCATATAGACGTGATTATATGTGTGTATGTATGATCGAGAAATATTAGGAAATACATATGTTTGTACATAAATCACGCCTCTTTCCCGGGGAGGTAGGCAGAGACCACATCTTTCCACTTGCCACGATCCCTGCATACTTATTTCGCTTCATCCACATATAATCACATTATACAAATCCATACATACAATAATCTCATCTATATCCTTTGCGGATCTTAACTCTCTTCGTGCAAGCTCGTCGGTTTCGGGTACTCTTGACCTGACCTTTCACCAGAACGTCTCCGATTTGGTCAAGGTACATTCTAGTCTAGGCCTTCTCACTCCAACAGTCCTATTCACACTACGTGTCTGAAGTAGGCTTCATTAGATGTCTGTAAACATTAACTTACTCTTAAACATTAACTAACTCTTATTTAATTAATTTGTCTGTAAACATTTACGTATTTAATTGATTTCTTGTACAGGCATTGCGCCCCTCCCTTCAGGGGGTACGCTGCGCGATGTTCCCGACGCCAAAATCAGGACGTACTTGTCACGAGTGTACAACTTCTTCAAGGGAGAAGTGCCCCACGTACAACACGACTCCAATGTCTTCGATCAAGTAAACTTCTTTATATTTATATAATACTAGCTGTCCCGGCAAACGTTGTTTTGCCATATAAATAATTTTAAGGGTAAAAAATGTTAAGGGTAGGCAACCCTTATCACTAAGGGGTATGAAAAATAGATGTTAGCCGATTCTCAGACCTACTGAATATGCATGCAAAATTTGGTTAAAATCGGTAAAGCCGTTTCGGAAGAGTACGGAGACAAACATTGTGACACGAGAATTTTATATATAAGATTAGCTTTTACACTTTTAGCGCCATCTACAAAAGAAACGACGAAATTAGCACCACCAACAAAAAGCAATCGAATAAAACGCCACCTACAATGGAAAACAGGTTTATCACAAATCCCATAGTAACTGTTATTATTCTTAATTAGTTAAATACAGTATATAACCCGTGAAGAGGTAACAAACAGACAAATAAACTTTTTGCTTTAGCATTTATAATAACAGTAGGGTAAATCTATACTAATATTATAAAGCTGAAGAGTTTGTTTGTTTGAACGCGCTAATCTCAGGAACTACTGGTTCGAATTAAAAAAATATTTTTGTGTTGAATAGACCATTTATCAAGGAAGGCTTTAGGCTATATAACATCACGCTGCAACTATAAGGAGTGAAGAAATAATGGAAAATTTAAAAAAATATTCATCCTTGAGGGCTTCAATGATGCCCAAAATAACTATTTCACGCGGATGAAGTCGCGGGCACAGCTAGTATCAAATAATACTTGTAATTGCCGAGCGTCGATAGGTAGACAGCTGAAATTTTAGATGCTTAAAATTTTCACAAAATGTTAAGTTGTATAAAATTTTCACAAAATGTTAAGTTGTAAGTTATCTTTCTTAATTAATAATTAAATATAAATAAAGTAATTATCAAAGGGATCTTTTTTTTAATATAGATAATGTATCGGAACCCTACGTGCGCGAGACCGACTCGCGCTTGGCCGCTTTTTTTATTTATCCGACTGTTGTGTGGAATCTTTCAGATCAAACAGTCTCTTCAAAAGGAGAAACATATGCGAAATTCGACCGAGCACTCCGTTTCTGTGTACTCGAGTAAGTAACCACAATATTGATTGAATTGTTTTATGAAATTTATAAACATATAAGTAGGTATTATACGGGACATATTACACAGATTGAGTTAGCCTCGAAGTAAGTTCGAGACTTGTATTACGAGATACTAACTAAACGATACTTTATTTTATTTTAAAATAAATACTTATATAGATAAATATCCAAGACCCGGGCCAATCAGAAAAAGTTATTTTCTCATCACGCCCCGGCCGGGATTCGAACCCGGGACCTCCGGTGTCACAGACAAGCGCACTACCGCTGCGCCACAGAGGCTGTCAATTATATTTATATACATAGAGAATGCGAGATACGAGATCTGATCTTAATCTCAATCAGATCGTAATCAGATGCATCTAAAAATTTGAGTGTATGTTAGTTTATATATATTTTATTTATGTATATATCTATTAATAATTTATTTGAAATTAATTATAATAACGCATCCTTAATGCTTTTTATGTGGGCTGCCTCTTTCATTATGAATTTTCATTTTTATGACCATGCGTATATCCGAGCTCAACAATTTCTCAGCGTATTTTGATTCTGATAAGTCAAATAAAGTGACCAAAAATAAAGCTAGTGACCAAAAAAGAAGCAAGGATGAGTTTCCTCATACATTCACTAAATCAATAATCATCGTGTCAAAAAAAAAAAATTCGATCCTAGCATCTCTCGTTCACGATCACGACTGTTTTCAGACGCGGCGGACGCCGACAAATCGCACTCGAGCTACCGTAAGAAGCGGCGTTCCGTCCGACAAGTAAGTACCGATCCCGCCGACTACATCCGACGAAAAATCGGCCGACTCCAGCTGGACGACATCACCAAACTGGCGCGACTGATCGACGGACACGACGACCTGTCGTCCGACACGCACGCGGACAAACAGACAGACTTACAGGAGCAAATTTTGGCGCTTTTAGATCCTGACGAATCACCCGATCCTAAGGTATTGAGGGAATCGTTAGCGCAACTCTTACAAGGTACAACGAAAACTACGGTGGCTAATACGAAAATATCTAATTACTTTCATGGTAATGGTAACCAGGATAAAGTTAAAACACAACGTAAACTCAAAGGTTTAGATGCGTCTACGTTGAAAATACCAGACTTTTCAGACATATTTCAGGATGGTGAGAAGCCGGTGAAACCTCCGCGGAAATTGAAAGGGCTAGATCTTTCCACTATGAAGATACCTGATTTCTCAGACATTCTGCAGGACGACTCGGCCGATACCGATGTCACTTTGGTGACAGAGACTAAAGCGCAAAAGAAAGAGTTAAAATCGGCCAGTTCTAGTCCAAAAAAGAAGGAATTTATTAGGTCGTCTTCCACGGAAGGCCCCTTTCCGCAGAAAGGGCGACGCCTTTCCGATGTCATGGACTGCCAAAAAAGGAGACATTCGCAAAGTCCCGACGTACGCGCCCCGTTCGCGCGATCAAATTCGGTCGGGTCACCGGAGATAGCTCAAAACACGAAGCGAATCGCGCAAATATTTGAAAATCACAAGCGTAGACACACACCGAGTCCTGAATCACGAACGGTCAGGTCCGGTTCGGTCGGCACTCCGGAGATGGCTTTACGAATGCAACGCATGGCGGAAATCATTGAGGGTAAACGTCGCAACACGCCCAGCCCGGAGAGATCCAAGAGATCGGAGTCGATCGGAAATCCAGAGATGGCGCTGCGGAGGCAGAGGGTCGTAGATCTGATTAAGGGACAGAAACCGAAAGAATTGGTGCAACCCCAGAGAAGAAACTCTGGTGATACTAATATGGCGTTTCGCATGCAACGGGTCTCGGATATGATTCAGAAGAAAAATGCGGAAGTGAAGCGGGCTAAGGGGGGCGGCAGAAGGCGGGCCGCCAGAGAGATCATGCGGCAACGCTTCGAGAAGAGTTTGCAGATGTTGGCGACAGAAGCTAGAGTTGACTTACCATCGGCAGACTTGGAGAACGACTACGGCTTACAGCAGTACCGGGCGAGCGCCCCACACTTTGGCGAGCGCGTGCGCAACCTCGAGAAACAACTGCAACACTACGTGAGAAAAGTTTGACGTTGTGTGACGCATGAACTAACTCGACAAAAGACCCGCAACGTCTCGTGTGATGCACGGTATTAACTTTTAAAAAAAAGTGTGTGCATGAAATAAATTTGGCAATTCATAACGTGTTTCCTTACACTGTGTTCACTAACTTGAAGAAGAGACGGTATGTAGAGTGATATAATATAACGCGATCGCACTCGGAACGTGTGTAAATATTAAGGCTTCGTTTTGGTGACGAGCGTTATTCGGGATTGTCATGTCTTTTATTACATGACCACCCGTTTCGTAGCTGTCATCTCAACATAAAATAATGCAGTTTCTATTGGCAGGGACATGCTATGTAATTTATTCGTGTAATACCTTGGTCATATCTTTTATCAATCAAAAGCGCTATTGATTCAATATTTTTATGTAATAAAGAAATTAACTTTTTTACTAGTATTGCCAGGAATTTATCATGGCATGTTCGTGCAAGATTTGGTCAATTACAAAGCAGCAAAAAGCTTATATTTTCCATTTTCGGTTCCGTCTCGTCTTTCGCACAGGCTATGCGGATGGGCGCTTCGACACGCTAAGATATAATACTACAAAATTAGCTACCATTGTCTGTCTTACTCTATTTATTTTGGTATGAGAGAATTTGAATTAATTGCTCTCTGCGGAACAGGGGTAATGTACTTGCCTCTGAATTCATTAGTCCCGGCTTTGATTTCAGCCCCCTTTATTTACGAACGCTGACAATGCTTATGATATCTCTCTTTCTATCATTTCCAAAGAGACAGAAAGAGATGATAGATAAGACACATGTCATGTCAAGCTTCGTGAATAGACTGTAAATTTTGTCTTTGATTTGTTATAACAAATAGATTTTCTTAGGACTAGTCTCTATTTTGAGACGATAACAATCTTTGTTATTATTCCTAATTTGTTTATACCAATAAATTATTTTCTAGACAATATTATATCATGCCAAAATAAATAGATATATATTTTCCTTTTCTGTCAAATAATCTAGAAGAATGGTGGCTAGTTGTATAGCATCCGCTTTGTTCGAGCGGCGGCCTATTGCTTATAACGTCCGGTTGAATTTCAAGTTAACAATACAGGTTATTACTTGCATGGTATAAAATAATAGGTGTGATCTAATATTGAGTAAAACATCTTCATAGCATGAAAAAAATTGTATGCAATTGATAATTTTTTCCGTATACATTTAAATTTATTTATATTCAAACCTGGCTTCGGATAAAGAGTGTTTTTATATCAAAGATTATGTAGACAAATCTAAGATACACCTGTTAAGGTATATGCCATTATGTAACTGCCTGTATTTGTAAATCAGCAACATTTGTTATCTAGCGACAGCGGCGAGCGAGCGCCCATACGCGGCTACAATCACTGCTGCATTCCAGTCACCCCAAATAATTTGATTCGTAACATTTTTTTTGCGAAACGAAATCCAAATTTGACGTATGATTCGTTAAAACTTCCAAAAAGTAGAATATATGGAATAGTTTTTGCTGTTTGATGTTTTTTTTTTGGTACAAATATTGCCAGATGTCAAAATTTGTTTTAGAGAATTTCACGTTTTCACGGCACGTTCTTCGTTTTCCAACAATATTTACTAAAATGATATCATTCCATAAATGTCATCATTTGGTTTTTCTTTCAAACAAAATTTGTTACGAATCACCCTGACGGACGGAACCAATACGTCAACAGTGTACTAATGCGGTGTCCATTGACAGGAGGAGGGGCGTATCGTGGGCGGTGGGGGGAGAACGGCGGGGGGCGGGGCGCGCGTCGCGAAACTAGCGGCCGAACTGTCCGGCTCTTCAGCCACTAGTGCCGCGCCAAAGTCTTCGAAACCTAAGGTGCTTTTTATATTTTTGTATGTTTGTAACGAATGAACTTGAGAACGAATAGATTGATTTTCATGAAATTTAGGCACATAGAATAGAAGAAAGTGACATAGGCAATGTTTTTGTGGAATTACTCAAGGCTGTAAAGTTCCGCGTAAAAGGTAGTTATTTTACTAATGACATGTGAAGATTAAATGTAAAGTAATAATTTGTAATAACTCTGTTATAAATTTTTCAATTCTTTTTATCTATAAAATACGCTACTATTTCGGGGACCCATGACTTTTAATTAAATTCTACGCTTCAAGGTTGCACATTTTGTAAATCTACAATTTGAGAAATAGTTTACTAACACTAATAAAGTTATCGATAATATTTTCCTTTCGTTTTGTTGTTCGCGGCAAAAAAACATCCCCGCACTACGGTTAGGGAAATACCCTGAAAATAAAACGTTCAAAACTGAAACTATATGTGTTCATTTTTGATATATCAGGACCTGATGCGATCCGTCGGTAAGATTGAGCGTGACGACTGGAACGTGAAGGAGATTGAGAGGAAGATACTGGAGAATAGACTCGGCAGGCCTGAGCCCAGGGCCGCCGAGAAGGTGCCCAAGTGGGATAGGGAGCAGGTGGGTAATCTTGGATACCTTTGAATGCATAGTTTATGATTATTGTTAACATTGAGCGTTCAGAAATTTTATACAATTCGTTGTCGTTCGTAATGCTTAGTTTTTGAACGTTTCCTCATCTGTCACTAATAAATTTATTAATTAAAAAAAAAGCTAGGGATTTTTTTTTATTTGACATTTGTGAATTGGTGAAATTTGTTGAAGTTTGTTTTTAAAAATAAAAAACGAATTCGTCGTCGTTCTTTCCTAACTGTTTAATTTTTTTAATGAGGTTTATTGCATCAACAAAACTTCTTTTTTTTTTTAATTTATTTATGTTTATCTGTTGTGTGCAGTTTCTCGGCCGCCAAAGAAGACTGAAGGAAGGTGACGCCGGCGAAGAGAAATGGTGCGAGATTGACGAGACTCTCAGCAAGTTGGATCAGAAACTGCGCGACTCTGGCCGCCCTGACCACGGCACTAACAAGGTCTGACTTCTGTACATGTTCTCTTTGATATTTTATATCATCTCTACATTCCTAACGGGGTAGACAGAGCCAACAGTGATCATTTCTCTCCTCTGTTCTCGTTCTGTCTTCTTTAGAGTACATACATACATAAAATCACGCCTCTTTCCCGGAGGGGTAGGCAAAGACTACCTCTTTACACTTACCACGAGATCTGCATACTTCCTTCGCTTCATCCACATTCTTTAGTTTCATTTATCTTTATCATTCTTTTCTTCATTTCTTTGGTGTATTTAATATATTTCCTAATTTTCCAATAAACTTCTCGCAACCAACAATAATTATTTGAATATTCATTTGTGTTTTCTCAGGTTGCCAATTTAGCCACGAAGTTTGTGAAGAAGGAGGAGCCTGATAATGTTGCCAAATCCGTGCCAAAGGAAGAGGTGAGAGACTCCTTTAATTACATACATACATACATATAATCACGTCTATATCCCTTGCGGGGTAGACAGAGCCAACAGTCTTGAAAAGACCGATAGGACACGATCAGCTTTTTGACTTTAAGATAGAATTGAGATTCAAATAGTGATACTCCTATAATTAATATTTTAAAAAGCCTTACTATCACGTTTATACCGCCTTGGATGTATGCGACGGCGCGAATAGCGTAACCTACCGCCAAAACACACCGTATGAAAACTCAATAAAATTACAACCGTATTACAATTACATTAAAGTTCAAATCCAAAAACAAGATGGCTCCTGCTATCTCTCATAATAGTAGTACAATAGCGGGCAGTTCTGTTCGCGAGTTCAAATAGCGCGCTCTGATTGGCTCAACAGATAGAAATATTTTCGCGCCATACAACAATTACACGTGCCTTTTTATTGCCGTGCGGTTCCCGGCACCAATACAGAAAAGAATAGGACCACTACATCTTGTTCCCATGGATGTCGTGAAAGGCGACTAAGCGATAGGCTTACAAACTTGGGATTCCTCTTTTAGGCGACGGGCTAGCAACCTGTCACTATTTGAATCTCAATTCTATCATTAAGCCAAATAGCTCAATGTGGACTATCGGTCTTTTCAAGAGTATTGGCTCTTGTCTACCCCGCAAGGGATATAGACGTGATCATATGTATGAATGTATGTACGCAACAATTACACTTCTGCGCAGTTACATCTGTGTAATAAAAAAAAAGTAGTTATTCTGTGCCTTAAGATTAGGACAACGCCTAATTAGCTAGGGCAAATTGATTCAGTGTTTTAAAACCTATGTATATATTTTTTAATTATCTCCAAAAATAGCATTGTATTTGAACAAGATGTTGTTTTCTTGTTCTGTGATATTTACATTTCTTACATTTCTATGAGCTACACCTACCCTTGCGAGATTTCTCCTCAATTAAAAGTCAATAACACATATTATAATAACGTATCTAATTACAATAATTTGTTACCGCTTATTATGCACTGACGCCTTGGAAGCGGCGGTAAACTTAGTTTTAAGTAATTTATTTGACGTCAACCAATGTTGTTAAACCATACGATTTGACAATTATAAAGCTATATGAAGTATCCTATCCTTTGTGGATGAAACGAAGGAAATATGCAGAGATCGTGGCAAGTGGAAAGAGGTTGTCTCTGCCTACCCCTCCGGCAAAGAGGCGTGATTTTATGTATGTATGTATGTATGTATGAAGTATCCTAAAATAATGAATAAAAAATTTTGAATTTTTTGAATTTTACAGCTCAAGAAATCATGGCGCGGCCCGTCATTTGCTGGGATGCAGTGTGCTGCTTGCGGTACTAGAGTGTTCGCGGCCGAAGGTGTGACTGCGGACGGGCTGCATTTACACCGAGCATGCTTCAGATGCGCCGTTTGTAAGACTGTCTTGAGGCCTGGGTGAGTGTTTTTCCTGGATAAATAAACAGAGACTACTTGACCACTTTGTATGGTTGATGATGATGTTTACGTCGATTTTATTTTAAAATTTGTATGACTTACATACATATATAACATACATAAAATCACGCCTCTTTCCCGGAGTGGTAGGCAGAGACTACATCTTTCCACTTGCCACGATCTCTGCATAGTTCCTTCGCTTCATTCACATTCATAACTCTCTTTATGCAAGCTCGGCGGTTTAGGGTACCTTTACAAGTTAGTGTGAGTGTTTTACAAGTTATTATTTCAAAATATTGTAATATGTGGATAATGTGAAAGAAGTATTTGGGGAAGAGAAAGAAGAAGGAATGGAAAAAAGCCTTGACGAACGTATCTTGACCAAATTAAGGACGTCCTAACAAAGGGTCAGGTCAAGAGTACCCGAAACCGCCGAGCTTGTATGAAGAGAGTCATGAATGTGGATGAAGCGACGGAAGTGTGCAGAGATCGTGGCAAGTGGAAAGATTTAGTCTCTGGCTTATTATAAACTTGGGATTCTTCTTTTAGGCGATGGGTAAGCAACCTGTCACTATTTGAATCTCAGTTCTATTATTAAACCGTACAGCTGAACGTGGCCTTCTTTTCAAGACCGTTGGCTGTGTCTACCCCGCAAGGGATATAGATGTGATTATATGTATGTATGATAATAGTTCGACTTCTTACCATCTTAATTTTAAATAATCTTTCTATACTTTTTTCGCAACAGTAACTATACAATGGAACGATACGGCAGCCGCTTAGTCTGCTTACGTCACTCCGGGGTCAATGTCCCCGACGCGATAACCCCGGGGTCATTGGCCCCGCCCCCACCCCGCAGCGAAGCCCCCACCCCCACACCTGAGAGGATCAGCTTGGAGTTGTCCGATAGCGGGGCGAGAGAAATCGATGAAGACGAATGGACTGATAGGAACTTCTTGGCTTCGGAGACGTCTTGCGCTGGTGGACTAAGGTAATTGATGGTTTAAACACTATCCTCTTCTTTATAGTCAATCCCCCTCCCCCCCGCCCTTACCTTCAGGGGGTATCTAGCGGCTTTGATTGTTACGTTATGATAGGGTTTTAAAGCGGACGAAGTCGCGGGCGGCCTCTAGTTGATTATAAATTAATACACTATAGCACACAATCCTTAAAAAAATTTAGTATTAAAAAATCTGGCAGAGATAAGATTTAAGAATTGTATGCTTTATTGTAACACATTAAGATCCATTTTTGAAATATAAACATCTTTAAAATGCCGGATCTAAATTCGGACATTTACGTTTTGTTTGATTTATCTCTCATCTCTGACTTTTTTGTTTATAGGATCGAGTATATTATAAGTATATTATACTATATGTATTCAATTTGTAAATTTAATATACATATGTATAGTGTTTGGTATAATATAATACATTTTATGTCATAATGTGCCGTGTAGTTCCCGGCACCAATACAAAAAAGAATAGGACCACTCCATCTCTTTCCCATGGATGTCGTAAAAGGCGACTAAGGGATAGGCCTACAAACTTGGGATTCTTTTTTAGGCGATGGGCTAGCAGCCTGTCACTCTTTGAATCTCAATTCTATCATTAAGCCAAATAGCTGAACGTGGCCATTCAGTCTTTTCAAGACTGTTGGATCTGTCTACCCCGCAAGGGATATAGACGTGACCATATGTATGTATGTATGTTTATGTAATAAATATTATATACGACTAAAATTTAAATATTCATTCGTAAATTTACGCAGCGACGAAGAAGAATCCAGTTCGGACGAGTACACGGACGCTGACGACAGCGGTGACGACGCGCAACAGTCGCCGCTGCCCGCGCTGACGTCGCAACCGCGACACGACGTATACTTCTCTGACGACTCATTTGGTTACGACGACTATTCCGACACGGGTGAGTTTTTTTTTTTTTAATGTAAATTGTGCTCGGTGAATACTTAGACGGTTGAAACTTGATCAAATCGTAGACTTGATTTTGATGGAAGATCGGGTTAAGAGTACTTTAAAACCAATGAGTTTGTGTACAGAGAGTTATGAATGCGGATGAAGCGAAATAACTATTACACTTTCAAGAAACATACATACACACATAAAATCACGCCTCTCTCCCGGAGTGGTACGCAGAGACTACCTCTTTCCACTTGCCAAGATCTGTGCACACTTCCTTCGCTTCATCCACATTCATAACTCTCTTCATGCAAACTCGGCGGTTTCGGGTACTCTTGACCTGACCCCTTACCAGGACGTCGGTAATTTGATCGAGATACTTCCAAAAAAACAGGCGTGATTTTTGTCGAACTCGATCCAGATATAGATTTACCAATAACATTTTTATTCGCAACAGGCGCAGAATCATCAGGCAACGAGTCGTGTTCGCGCATGCGCGAAGCCCGCGAGGCCCGGCGTCGTGAGGTTCCCCCCAGGCCCGACGCTAGGCCCCCCACTGACAGCAGCGAGGCTAGTAACTGCACCGTCGCCTAGCCTCGACGTCTAGGCTAGGCTAGATCTAGGCTAGGCTAGCCTGCGAGGGAGGTGCGCAATGACCGCACGCCGCCCCCGATATGCGCACAATCATTTTCATTCGTCCGTTTTCGTTACGTGATTCTGAGACTTACTGATGTATTAGATTAGTTCGATGTTATTTTGATGAACTAAAATCTGTTTTTTAAAGGTCTGCTTTACCATCGTCACAGATATGACTGAGTTATTTTGGAATTATTAAATAAGATTCCCTAAAAATATTTTACTTTACCAAAGAGGGTGGAATCTGAAAAAGTGATACATATATTATTTTGATACAATTTCCTTACCTAAAAAAAGACATACCAAAGAGAGAGTCTTTAGCAGCACTACTTAGACACAGATTATAGAAATATACTCAGAACACTCAGTATAATACTTTAACTATACAAATAACTCTTCCAATCTACTTAACTACTCTCACTCGTACGATTAGAGAGAGAGAGAGAGAGAGACGTAACACGTACGTTGATTAACATCCGAGCATGACGTCATAGCTTTATCATTGGGGCGGCGGCGGCGCGGTAAGAGTGTAGTGTGACCACACTAACTTCCGTCTGAGAGAATTTACTGTTTTATTTATTATATATACAAACATATAGTCACGTCTCTTTACCTTGCGAGTTAGACAGAGCAATGAGTCTTGAAAAGTTTAGCTGTATGGCATTATGATGGAATTGAGATTCAAATTGTGACAGGAATAGATTCCAATTTTATAAGCCTTTAGCTGTTAGTCACATTTTACGTCATCTATGGGAAAGATGGAGTGGTCCTATTCTGTTTCTATTGGTGCCGGAAACCACACAGCATTATTGTATATAATTATTATTTTATGACCATTTTAAAGGAAAAGAACAGTTGATACTTATTTATAATTTATTATTAAAAAAAATTAACAGTGAAATATTTCAGAAAATTCATATTGTAGGTCGTGTATAGTAGTACCTAATTTAATTCATTCTATACATTTATATCAACAAAATCCGATGTTTGTAGCATTTTGTATGTTAATAGATGTGTCAGTAGAGTACATTTTTCCTTTTTTATACAGAGAGAAGTTCTTTTTTTACACACGTAACATTACATTTTCCATAAAAATAAAACAGTAAATTCAATTTTAATTTGATGGCGTTTTTTGTTTTTTTTTTATATGTTTTATTGTAACATCATTAATATATCGTTCTATGTCAATGCTTTTAACATAACCTAGAAATTACATGTTGTGAAAACGACTTCCTATTTACTACACCAACTTAAAAGGCAAAAGAGATTTCTGAAAAAAAGTCGAAAATTTAATCCCGGACTCTTGTCATTTTGACAAATGAATTGTTTTATACATAGTATATCTGTACAGTTAAAAAAATTGAAATGTTCTTCTAATTATTTAAATCGTCCCCTTGTCGTTTCGTTCTTGGCAGAACGGTCATAACGGTTATTTTTATTTTACAAACCCACCTGGGCTATGTACCAATGACAATTTTCGAAGATATGTACATTAGTTTGAATACTAACCGATGTTCTTACGGTGAGGAAAAACATCGTGAGGAAATCTTCACATTCAGCCAACTGGATGTGTAGTAATGATCGATCCAATACGGGTAATATTCCCCTGCAAAGGTTGCGGAGGTCAGACGGGAGTCGCTTCGTGTAAACACCTGACACACCCAATCCAGGATCCACGGTCAAAGGCATACCCCGGGCTCCTTTCCAGAGTGGTGAGGATGCAACCGGGACTAAAACCAGGTGGAAGAAGACATTATACAAACCCAAAGACTTCTTAAAGCCGAGAGATAATGATGATCAGATCATGAGCCATTGTAAATTTTACCTTATGCCCAAGACTTATAGCACAAATTTTAATGCGTATCTCTTAGCGGTTGTTATATAAAAAATTGTTAGCCTTTACAGCGGCCTACTACTTTATATGTATATATGTATGATCTATGTATGTATATGTAAATAGCGGTGTTGTTTTATGTGTTTGTGGGTGTTATATAATTAGTATAGTATGCATATATTGTTATATTATATTTATATACAATGCCATCTAGCGGGTAGACGGTAAGTTAGTGTGACACTTGGTTTTGCGCACCTCTATAAAGCGCGTCTTTTTAGCGGAGACTGGGGTGAAGTTATATTCGGATATTTTCCCTTGTATTAAAAGCGATTATTGGATTTTTTTTACTGCAATTCTTTTTAAATGTCTATATTAAAAAAGTTATTTTCTTTTGTATTGAAAGATATTATTGAAATTATTTGACGATAAAAGAAGAAAAATTGACGATAATATGTTTTTGAATCGTCAAATTGAATGAGTACTGAGGTATTTTGTTCTGTGGTCAGTATATACAAAAAAAAATATTATATAGTATATCTTCACCCCGGCTACCCACTTTTCACAACACAATACTTAATGTTTTCTTGTTAATAAAGCAACAATTTCTGCGCAACAAGTCAACAGTTCTATGTGTTAGAAACATTGCTGGAAGAAATTATATTGATTGGAATATTAATCTTAAACATAGAAGTTTTGTTAGAGCTATGCATAAACTTGTATTTTAATTATTATAATCTTATAATTCATGTGATAGTTTCGTTAGGGTTTGCGTTGAAGTGGTTGCTTACTGATAATTATACAATTTATGCGCATGCGCAGATAGTCAGGGCTTATTATATGCGATTATTTTTATTGTGACCGTTGGGCAGTAATGAAATCGTCTATTCTACGACCTGCTATCAAGTTCTGTGTTCAATTAATTGCTTAAAAATGTATTTGTTGAAGTGAATAGATAATGTTTCTATGGTATGTAATTTAAATAAAAGTTAATTTATTTCGTCTTATCAGGAATACCAATATTTTTATTCACTTCATCAGACTGCCATGCAATGTTTTGTTAACAACTCCGTTTCTCGTTTTGGGTTTATAGTTCAATCTCCCAAAACTAGACACTTTCTTTGCTGATCCTTGAGTCGATCAGTGGGTCATTTGGGTGATGCGACTGTAAACAGGTGGAGTCGGAGGAGGAAAGCTCGTCGAGTTCCGTGTCTTCCGCCACCGAAGTGTCCACCGACAGCGAGTTCGCGGAGGAGCCCCCCGCGCCCTCGCCCCCCGCCATCCTCGTCACGGAACCACCCCCCCCAATAGAGTACCCCCTCAGCAGAACAAGATCCGCGGGAGGAATCGCCACGAAACGAGCCCTAGAACTCAAAAAACGATACCTCCTCGGCGAACCTTCCCCGCCAGCAGTGAGAAAGTCCGAATCGACGTCACAAATCGACACCAAACTGGAAGCTTTCCGCTCCAATATAACAGAGTTTCAGAAAATGTTACACCCCGCCCCCTCCCCCACTATACACGTGCAAAGACCGATCGTAACTTTCCAACTCGTCGAAGAAAAGAAAACGCAACCTATGCCCGATATCATCAAGAATTTATGCGACGCACCGGTCGATTTGCTCACAAAAGGAGATTTACCATTTTGCGAGAAAAACTGGAAAGATGAATCTGTAGAGGAGAAGAACGTAGAACCGGACTTAGATTCGGATTCTTTGTCGGAAGACGACTCGTCACACACTGAGACGGCGCCGAACCAATCCGTGCCGAGAGTGGAAGTACACGACGAAGGTGGTGAATTGATTCAGCTCGATAGTCTGACGTTGATCAATAGTTCGGAAGACAATGACGAGAAAGCGTCGGGAACTGTGACGACGACTCTGCCCACTGTGATCGCGGCGGAATCGGAATCGTCGGAGTCTGGACGCGATGCGACCACTTTAGCCATGACGGAGACTGAACTATCAGACTGGGCGGCTGAAAGTGGGGTATTAGAAGACTGCGGACTCGAAGACAGGGAGGAGAGACGACGCGCCGCTCCTAGGACACTGAGTGGGCCGAAAAGTGTTCACGATGCGAAAAACATATCCGCTATAACGTCCCACGTCTGCGGACGATCAAGTCCCGACCCTGTGGTCTTCTCGAACGCCTTCGAAAACTTCGAGTTCGCAGATGAAGGTGAACAGGATCCGTCTTTAGAAACCCCCGCAACCCCTCGAAACGAAGGCTACATGGAATTTGTAGACGACGATTATGACGCGTACTCTCCCAGCAACGATCGGTCCATGAACTTTATAGAAAGCAGCTTCTCAGAAACTGTCCTGAAACCCATCAGCCAAGAAGCTAGTAGCCATGAAATCGTCGATACTACCCCCACCATTGACCCGACCAGCCCAGGAAGTAACACAGATAATCAAGAATTTCCGATTAATGAATACGAAATACCCGAAGATCTGAAGTCACCTCAATTGCTAAAATCGATCGAAAATGTATCTAGTGAAACAGGATCCAGTGAAAAAGAATCAAGTGAAAAATTATCAAGTAAAAAAGATTCAAGCGAGAAAGACTCTAGTGAAAGAGCAACAAATGACAAAAGATCAAGTGAAAAAGATTCTAGTGAAGTAGGATTCAGTGAAAAAGGATCAAGTGAAAAATCGAGTAGCGAAAGCGCAAAAGCAGGTGACGATCGAAAGACGAGTGAAGAAAGTAAAGAATTACCCGCCGTTGAAAGTAAAATCGAATCGCTCAGTCTATCAGACTTATCACCACCTTTAGAGAAAGATAGTTCGGATATGGAACGGAAATCGGTTATGAAGAGTGAGACTTCGATGTCACTATTTGACGAGTCCCTCCTCAACCCTCGGGTAGCTCATTCGCCGAAAAATGTCATCCCATACATGACCAATTCGCCGATAACCTACACCGGGCCCGCGTCGATGCGTCTTTACTCGCCCGCCATCTGTCGCTCGGCCAGCGAGAACTTCACTAGATCCAATTCTAGAAGTACAGACTCGCCATCGCGGAGTATAGAACTGTCGATATCGATAAACTTGAGCTCCGGCTCGATATCGCCAGTCAGTCCCACGCCGCTGCGCGAGACTACAGACAAAGTTCAAGAGATTAAGAGGGAAAGAGAGGAACAGACTGAGGTCGTTCGAAAGCTCGTCTTAGAGCGGCTGGGAAGCGGTCCGCGGGCGGCGAGGAAGTCTTCACGACGAACACGCATCGCCCCGGCGAACATTCCCCCTCCCGTCCCTCCCCCGCCCGTTATGCCGAGCCCCCCTCCTCCCCCTCCCCCGCCAGTTATCCCCTCCCCTCCGCCAAGGCCTGCGCCCCCTTTGATGCCTCTACCTGTCACTCCTTCCTTCTCAGACCCTGAGCTGGCGAGAGAAAGAAGAAGCAAAGGCATCATGAAGAGCATATCAAGTTACCTCAATAGGCGGCTCGGACCACGACACAAGGTAAAAATTTAAATAATTATCTACTCGTATTTAACCTGCATTACGTGCTTCTTGACAGCTCTTGAATGCATCGTGAAAACGGTCTATGTCAACTTCAGAATATTTATTCGATGAAACGTTACAGATTAACAATATTTTGAGGAATCATATTCATTTGAAATATAAAAATCATATTGGTACGTGCATTCATTTGAAGTTTGTTACGATTATAGGAATTGTACGTATCTACAAAATGAGTTATGCGTCGTAATATCTTTTCTCATCCATTGGCACACCATGACATTTGCATAAAGAAAAACATTAAAAGGCACTTCAGGCCTTGCTTTTAGAGCACCCATTTTCAAAATTACGTCATAGATACACACTTTTTTGAAGATGTAATTAATTTAGAAATTCATGAGATGTGTCCGTAATCATAAATGTAAATAATTTTGGGTAGATTAATTACTAAAACAGGGAGAGGTTTAGATTAAGAGTGAGTTGTGTAGGGTGTCCAAAATTCGAATCTGAACAGAATCGGGGTTGCCGTTAATTTGACAATCATATATATATATATATATATATATATATATATATTTAAATATTATATATAAAAATAATATAACATCTGACCAATCCATATGAGAGTATTCTATAGTTGAAATATAGCTAATGACAAAATTTATAATAACGTAATATTTTGAAATGTAATTGACAAACTTGGTCGGCCGCAAAATAATCCTGTTTGAATTAGGGCTGCATTATTTTTATGAATCCTTTTTTTTTGTACCTAAAAAAATAAATATAATAAATACGCAAACTTTCTACAAATACCTGTCAACAAATGTAGATTTATTTACATATTCGCAATAATGGCAACCCTGGGCTGTATTATCAAAATTTAGTTGGACACCGGTAGACTAACCCCAGTTGAACGTTTCAGTGGCGTTCGGAGCCGATCCTGGCGGCGCACGTAAGCAAACATACATGTCGCATGGCTCTGTCTATCATGCTTGGTGATATCTCTTACCGCTTTCAGTTTTTCGTATCATGATCTTGCCGAACGTTTGGTCAAAAGTATTGTTCAAACATTTGACAAAACGAATTTTCGTACGAAACGTTTCATCATAAAATTAATAATTAATGACTGTATAAAATTGGCGTGAATTGGTGAAAGTGACAAAAATGATATGATCTCCATATCATTTCATATTTATTTGACAGCTTTAAAAGTGAACACACACCGTACCTATAGTTTCAAGTAAAGTATAATATGTTTCAATTCCGATTTCCATGGTTCGCGCCAAACGTCAGAAGTTTGTTCAAATATTTGATCAAACATAATGCCGTTTTTCATTTCAGAATCTGGTCAGGTCATGCTGAAAAATAGTCTTACTCTGAATGTCCTAGTTCTATTTTTGCATTTGCATTTATGTTTATATTATTTTGATGTTTAATGAATCGATCCAAGGTCACATTAAATCATGGTGCATGAAATCAATCACTTTCTGTCGTGTGTTGTATTGTATTGTAGGCTGTGGCTTGTTGGCTCAACTTTATTGTAAATATTTCACACTCTCATCATGTTCCATATTTGACAATGAGGTAATATGTAAACAAAGACATTAGTGAACTTTTAAATGCACGTAAGTTGACCGACTCGGTTTATAGATTACGATCAATGCCAGAAATAAGCACTAGTGGTGGACATTCACCATTTTAGATAAACTTATATGCCTTTATATATATATGACTCTGTAAATCAAGAAAAATGTCTTTACAAGAGTAAATAATACAAGTCACAGTAATCTAAGCTATGATACGTGCATAGAAATATGCGCGTCTTTTCTGAGTTGTGTACATTAGTTTGAGTGCTAACCAGTGCTCTTACATCGTGAGGAAACCTGCACATTCAAGCAAATAAATTTGTTACCACAATCAAACATGGGTTAAGTTCCCCTGCAAAGATATTGGAGGTCAGCATCGTTTTTAAATCTGACTCACCCAATCCAGGATCCATGATCTAAGGTGGAACCCAGGCTTGTCTCCAGAGTGGTGGGGATGCAACCGGGACTTACGCTAGGAGGAAGAAGATAATTGATGTGAATAAAATGTAGGGGTTATTCTATAATCTGGAAACCGAGTGGTTATCGTGCGACATCGCGTTAGGTTAAATTACACTAGCTATTTCAAAGTCATTCCATTCATTTACCAATATCATTGTCTGAAAAATTTATGGCTTGTACGGGGTGATTGTCGTGTTATCGTCTTACATCATTATTGCATTAAGTTTTGGAGAAAATAATGTATGTTTAAGAACTTTGGTTGTCGGCTAGTTCTGTCCTTTCAATTTTCCATTATAATTTTTCGTAAGATCGGACATACTTTTAACAATTTAGTGATTTTAACATAATCATTGGTTTTCTAATTAAAATGTGGCATTTATTGAAAATTAGAGGCCGCCCGCGACTTCGTCCGCATGGAAACTCTATCAATCCCGCAGGAACTCCGGGTTAAAAGTAGCCTATACATAGGTATATTATTCTGGGTCTTCAGCTACCTACATACCAAGTTTCATCGTAAGCGGTTCAGTAGTTTTTGCGTGAAAGAGTAACAAACATCCATACTGACATCCTGACGTACTCACAAACTTTCGCTTTCATAATATTAGTAGGATTTATATGTTATTATTCTATTATTCTATGGTTCGTATTAACGTAATATTATAAAACCATATTAAATACCCAGAATAAAAATTTATATCTATTTTTTCCAAAACTGTCTGCAGACAGCACATTATCTAGTATTTCCGATCTTATTTTAAGTCTGTATTCTGTTGGCTACGCATGTGGAACTTAGGCCTCTCAATTTGGCAATTGTTGTTTTAAAACGGCGAATATTTTTCGAACGTTCGTCTCGCCAGTGAGACAAGAACACTATGAAGATTGACGCTGCTTACGCTTGTGTTATTGCATTGATTAAGAACATTTTCCAATTAAATATTTATGTAGAACAAGCATTTCAAAACCCTATTGATTGATTATATAATAGTTTCGAAAAGTTCTTAAGTATTAATTGAGATTATTAGTTTAAGAATAGTTTTAATTTTTTATTATTTAAAGTAAGTATTTTCTTGTAATCAATAATAATGATCAATCCACACTATTAATAAAGAGAAATATTTGAATTTGTGTATATTTGTAACGAATAAACTCAGAAACTACTGGATTAATATTCACGATATTTGGCACAGATATACCTTCAATAGACCTTCGGGAGTGACATATGTTACTTTTTTCTAGAATTTTCCACGTAAGCGTAGTCCCGCGTAATAGCTAGTAAAAAATATAATAGGCCAATAGTCGTTGCTATAATTTTTAAATAACATTTTGGATTTCGTAAATATTACTATTAAAATATATAAAAAAAATGTTGTTTGTCTAAATGTCTAACAGTTTCGAACAACCAATAAAGCATTTCCACGTGTTATGGTATCACAGGACCCCGGTCACCAGTCGCGGACGCCCGCCTCGCACAAGTCCACTGGAGCCCTACAGGAGGCGCCGCCCGTGCCCCCGCCCCCAGCCGGCTACTGCCCGCCCGAGCCCCGGGTTCTGCCCTCAAGACTGCCGGGTATGTTTGTCTGTTTATATACGGCTTGTTTTGATGATTTATTAATAGCTGTTATAGCTTATTGGACTGCTAATATCATACGGTCGTGATTAATACATACATACATACCTACATAAAATCACGCCTCTTTCCACTTGCTACGATCGATGCATACTTCCTTCCCTTCATCCACAATTAATAATTAATTAGTCGTGATTAATATTTGACAATATCCATTTAATTAAAAATGCGAATGTATGTTTGTCTGTCACCTCTTCACAGTTAATAAACTGGGTAGGACATAGGGTAGACGCAGGCGAAGCCGCGGGTTAAAGATACAAATATAAATAAATACATATCGGACAAGACATACGGATGTGGGTAACCCCAAAAAAACAATAGTGTGATACGAACTCAAAGATATATATGTATATGAAATACATCTTATAATATTTGTGTATGAAAAATAAATTTACAGACGGGTTTGTTGTTCTTATTATATTTTACTTTTTGTAAAATTGGAGTTTAGAATACTAGTGTTAAAAACTGGGGTTTGATTTTTATTTATTTATTTGTTCAAACTTATTATTGCACATAAAAAAAATGTACAATTAGGTGAACTTAATGCGATGTGACATTCTCTACCAGTCCAACCTTTAGACCAAACTGAATGGTTAAAAATAAGATCAGTTTAAGATAGATAATTTATGTAGGTATCTGTTGTGTAATTTTGCATCATACATACATACATACATACATAAAATCACACCTCTTTCTCGGAGGGGTAGGCAGAGACTACCTCTTTTCTTTGCATCATAATTCCTATAAAATGTGTAGAACGAGAGGAATGCTTTTATACATCTTTATTTTTATTTTATGTTGTTTGCATAAATGTAGCGTGGTTAATCACTCATATTTAATCAGCCATTGTGCTTTATCTACGAAACATGCATTAAATATTAGAATCATTTTTATTATTTTAATGTATCATTACTTGTTAGTGATGTGCATTCGATACAGACAGATATACAAGTATTTGGTTTCTCATTATTTATAGGCAGAGCTCAAGTTACAATTATTTTAAACGTTAACAATGAATAATTTTCAGTTTTATTATTGTAATATAATAGCTTATTTTACAAAGACTTCATTATTTTTAGTTGAAACTAAAAATACGAAAGTTATAGATAATTTTTATTTTCCCTTGCCTTTGTCTAAAACGTCAATGCACGTCACTGCAGAGTTGTAGTAACATTTTTTGTCTAAAAACATTCGAGCTTACACGTTTAACCCGTCACGTGAAACGACTAACGTCCGCAAAAGGTCCGTCGCAAGCGAGCGTAGCTGTTGACGTGGACGAGCGTGACGCGATGCAGCTGTGGTTCGAGGCTCGGTGGGCGCGGCTTGTCGCTCAGAGGAGATTGCGGGAAGAGCGAGCGGAGCGGGACGAGCTGAGCGCCAGGCGAGTGGCCAGACTTGAGCGCAGGCTCACCAGGCCTCTGTCTGGTAAGTAACTTTACGGATACTGTCGCTTTGGGCAGAAGCTCTGTGGTTCGAGGCTAGGTGGACGTGGCTTGATGCTCCTGCTAATCGGAGCGCGAAGAGCTGAGCGCTAGGCGAGTGGCCAGACTTGAGCGCAGGCTCACCAGGCTTCTGTCTGGTAAGTAACTTTACGTTCGTCTCTCGGATACTGTCTCTTTGGGCAGTAGCTCTGTGGTTCGAGGATAAGTGGGCGTGGCTTGATGCTCCTGCTCACCGGAGCGGGAAGAGCTGAGCGCTAGGCGGGTGGCCAGTGGCTCAAATACTCTAGTTGGTCGGTTGGTTGGTTGGTCTCTACTCTAGTACTCTCTTTGGGTAGTAGCTCTGTGATTCGCGATATCGCTCAGAGGGAGAAGCGAGCAGAGCGAGCTGAGCTGAGCATAAACCGGGTGGCGAGGATTGAGCGGAGATTCACTTCATTATTGAGATGACGAATTAAGCAGCATTTTAAGTGCTGTTATTTGTTTAGTAAGTAACTCTCAAGTTAGCTGCTCAGAGGTGCAAAGCAAGGTCATCCTACACGCAGCTCTGCTCTGGTCAATAGCTCTGTTATCGGCGCTTATTGAAACTTAGAAGAAAGACAGAGACTCTTTGTATCTGGTAACTTACTCATCTACACATTAGCAACATTATTTAAATTCCTTGTTATCAATCGAGAATCACAATTGATTCAATCAATGATCAATATCAATACTGACAGAATTTTCTGTACCAGGCACATCAAAGTAAGTACCAAGTACAAAGCTCGTGTCATATTATATCAGCACATATTCATGCTATTGAATGCCTGTTCTATTTTTGTTTCTCATTTTGATTTAACCACATTTGGCATGAAAACTTTTATAACGAATATTTTTGTTTCATAATTAGAACCTAAAATATACAGTGGGCTACATAGTAAAGTAAATCACCTTTGTCACATCTATGCAGACGCAGACGCAGTCACGCAGGTGTCAACTTTTCAATGTGGCCCACTGTACTTGCCGACCTCCAAAAACTTGCGATTCGAGATATTTATTCACTTTTTAGAGTAGGAGGGGAGAGGGAGGCCACAATAGTAAATCAATGCAGTTTGTTACCGCTTCTTCTACACTGACGCTTTGGAAGCGGCAGTAAACTTAGTTTTAAGTAATTCATTTGACGTCAACCATTATTGTTAAACCATACGATTTGACAATTATTAAGCGATATGAAGTATCCTATAATCCTACTACTATTATAAAGGCGAAAGTTTGTATGGATGTTTGTTACTCTTTCACGCAAAAACTACTGAACCGATTACCATGAAATTTGGTATGTAGGTAGCTGAAGACCCAGAATAACACATAGGCTACTTTTTATCCCAGAGTTCCCGCGGGATTGATAGGGTTTCCATGCGGACGAAGTCGCGGGCGGCCTCTAGTAATGAATAAAAATTTTGAATTTGTTCGATGTGGACCGTTGTGTGGTGTTGCAGCCGAGCAGCAGGCGGCGACGGTGGCCGAGCTGGTGCAGGTGTCAGCGCAGAGGGCGGCCCACAATGCTCTGCTTGATGACAGGTCAGTTTAACGTTGTCTTGAGATGTGGTCTTGTTGTTATCCTAGTGGTCATTTGAGTAAGTGGACATTACGGTCTGATCCGGAAGGGTCGCGACAGATGTGTAATGCTCCTTTTTTATGCCTTTTTCTTTTCATACCTACGTCCAAGTTATTGTTAGATCGTGTTGCAACAGAGGTCAAGATATGATTTTTGTAAGGGAATTTTAGTAGTCACAAATTCCATAGGTTAAGAACTATATATAGAACTGGCTTAAATTAAACTTACTTTTATTCTGATCTACTGACAAAAACCAAAGTCCATGTGATTCAGAGACACTAACTTCTTATTTTAAATTTGTGTGGTTCTCGGCACCAATGAAAAAAGAATAGGACCACTCCATCTCTTTCCCATGGAGGTCGTTAAGGCGACTAAGGGATAGGCTTATAAACGTGGGATTCTTTTTTTGGCAATGGGCTAGCAACCTGTCACTATTTGAATCTCAATTCTATCATTTAGCCAAATAGCTGAACGTGGCCATTCAGTCTTGTCAAGACTGTTGGCTCTGTCTACCCCGCAAGGCATAGTGACCATGTGTATGTATGTTAAAAACATAAGATGTACGAAAAAATAAAAAAAAAATAATCGGAAAAAGAGACTGAACCACTGCGCCACAAAAACCAGCATTCACCATTTCGTTCACGGCTTTAGTATTTTTTCTTTTTCTTTCACAGACGACGCACCGCGGCCGGCGGCGGGTTGGGAGGGTAACCCATCTTGAACCAGACCTTCATCCTGTTGCTTAACCTTATAATATGAGCTTTATTCGTGCTGATAACTGCGTAACCAATATAACAAGGGATGGGCATCTCTTTTTGTTACATTGAACATTGTAACCTGTTTACTTAAAATCAAGATCTTCGGAATCGAGCAATGTATGAAAAACATAGTCATGGAAATAAATGATATTTTGTTAAAATTTTTGTACCTGGTGTAGGTTCTTGCGAAACAAATTTTACTCTTTTTGCATGCAGATATACATTTATATGTAGTTCAAGATATTTTTAATCTGTGCTCATCTGACAGGTATTCGGATGGCACCGTCGCGCAAATGTTTGTAATGGCTTCTAGATCTTTCCGAGACTAAAAGTATTAAGGTATTAACATTTATAATAACTCTTGATTCGATCTAGTATTTAGTTACGTACTAGTTTTATTTATATGACTTTTTGTGTTCTTCCGACGGATTTGAGTTGTGCCTCTTGGGGCACAGTAGACAGTTATAGCTATATATGTTTTATTTAATTAAGTAGCACTTTATTGTAGTCGTTAATTTTATTCTCAGGTCTGAATAGAGACACGGGTCGATTTGAAGAAGATACGATATTTGTACACATTGGGCCAACGCATTGGGCCCAATATGTAGAGGACTATTTTGGGAAACGTTTGGGACGCATCGTAGTTGGTCGTTGGCCCTGTACACATTGGGCCAACGTATTGGACCAAGGCGTCTGCGTTGGCGGTGTGACATTTGCATACTGCTCAATAAATAATCGTTTTTTTTTTTAAGTTTCTACGTTTTGCATGTTATATATTGAAACGTACGTTGTAATAATGTACATGATAATAATGTTGGTTACCAAGTTTTAGTTTTACTGGGGATTTTTTTTGTATATTTTTATGCACGAGATTATAAGAAGAAATTAGGTATAAGAAAAAAACCGGCAGAGAATGCCTTGTGGCATCAAGTCCACCTGTTATACATTTTACGTGCAGAAAATTTTAAATAAATAAATATTTTAATATCTACCAAAAATGGGCTGAAATCGATATCGTGTCTCTATTCATTACTAATAAATAGTTCACCACGTGTAATCAAGCTTTATTTTATACTTAGTTAATTCGGCTGATAGGTCACAAAATCGCAAACCTGCCTAAATCAGGGCGGCCTTTGCAAACTTCGGCAAAACGACCCATTATTGGGCAAACGGTGTGCTAGATATGCCAAAAGTTACATATTTTTATTGTATAGTTGTATTTACTGCTAAATGTATAGAGATTTTAAGGTTATGCGGTGTGCCTACGCATTATTATTCATTTTGATGGCGTGGCGCCAAAGTAATTTTATGTAGACATCGTTGGATTGAAGATTAAGTGTTTTGTTTAATCTTGACTACACTGCGTAGTCTGAAGTTAAGCTGCTTACGGTCGGATATCGCGTTTGGTACATTTTTTTTCTATTACGCGTGTATATTATTGAAATTGATTTTGTTAGATTCGGGTGCTACTTGTGAAAAGTTTATGGCCAGTTTCATACTGAAAAATATCAAAGCAATAATTGTCTCTTTTTGTAAGTGATCTCAGATATTCATCAATCATGTGCCTAAAGTTTTTTTTTAGATGCGTATGGTAATATTCTTCACTCAGAGCCTATATGTGAAACAAACTCAATGTAATGTACTATATGCTTTACCAAAACCATATTTGCCCAAAAGCGGTCAGTACTTTGGCCTTATCTATGATAGATTAGGCCAAGATTATGATAAGATCACAATCAAAAAACTTCCCTCGATCCACTTTGTCAGACGTCGCCACCAGCTGAGGCAATTCGCTGTATATTCGGTAGTGTAATAGTGTAAATTTCTATATATTTTTGTATGCGGGTAGTTAGAGGATCGTGTTGGCTGCAATCACTCATCACAAGGACTCGGCACTTTCAATTTATCATCATATCTAATGATTGCAGTTGACACGACCGTTGGTCTTATTGAACGGATAGAAGCATAGAATTCGGAATAATATAAGACCATAGAAGTGGCAAGTAGAGTGACATCATATCCTTTTTATTTTGCATCTCAATTCTGTGATGTTTTTAACAGTTTTGCTTCTGCGCAGACAACTGTTTGCAAGAGATGCAAGGCGTTGATACTCAAAGTTTAAGGTACAATATAGCATTTCTGCAAAGCACGTGGAATTGATATTCAAATAGTGACAGGTTAAAAGCCTGTCGCCTACAAGCTAAAAGTGGATTTTCTGTCTTTTCTAGATTGTTTGCTCTGTCTACTATATGTTTAGAAGTATAGCCACTTCTATTGTCTTATATTATTCCAATTTCTATGCGTTGAAAGGGTTGCTATTATTACTTTAACATTTATTTCTGTAAAACAAGGAATTCCGCTACAGAATTTTTATATAATCAACTTTATGTATACAAAGGTGTTTTTCTAATTAAACTGTCACTTTGCATTAAACACATTGCGATATGTATAAGGTTTAACGAATACAGTCTACAAAACATAGAAACTGTTAAAAACTTTGTAAAATCATTGATCATTCCGACATCTATAATTCGCATCCCGAAATGAAATTCTGCGAGCATATTTCTAAATGAGAACTGTAAATGTTAGTTTTGATAGCAACCAAGTGTGCATAATTATAGTTGGAGAATACTTTGCAATTAAGGTATATCTATATAATATTTAGATTATTTTTAAACATTATGTTAAACCAATTTAGGTTTTATGTTTCACTCGACATACGTCCTTACTGTACAAACGTTTTATTTTGTAATATATTTGTAATCCGTGCGGGCGGATTAAGGTTAACGTTTTTTGACAGTTGAAATTGATTTTTGGATGCGTTCGGATTATCATACTAAAAATTTAAGGTGTAATTGAGTGATATTTTTTTATTAAATTTCGTATTTTACAATAATACTTAATAGGTATGACCTTTAAAGCATTGAGTTGGTAAGTATAAATACGCATTGTCAGTATTAAGTTGCATAACACAAAAAAAACACTGAAAATGATTAGATATTCTTTAGTATTATGATCCGAATGTTTATATATGTTATTTTTTTTTGGTAAGACATTGTTTATGGTATATTAAAATATACGTTCTCCCCTCTATATCTCAGTTTGTCTAGTTAATTGTATCAGTTTATAAATTAGTATTATTTGACACCTTGGCTACAACACTCATTTTTATTAAAAAAATATATTTTTAGGTTATTTTTTTTTAAGTATTATTAATCAAACTTTAATATTCTGAAAATTATATTAAATATTCAAATCGGTAATAACAATTTTTATTATTACTGTATATATTATGACCCCTAAAAGCTTATATCACGTGCCTAAGAGATTTGTCCATTTTAAAGTACATGACGGTGTATTATTTGATATATGAGTAACTGAGTCATTTGAATATTGAGTTACATAATAAAATTGTATGCGCGTGCGTTTTTATGTATGTAAAACAATAGAGGATATTTTTGTATGATAATGAAATAGATTTACGTATGTAAGTTACTTTTTCATATCAACCGAACAATTCGAAGCAATAACTGTATGTTTTATTTGTTTGTAAGTTATTTTTTTTATCGCTGTGGCGTTAACTAGTGGCCTGTGTTTCGAAATAAATAAACAACATTTATTTGAAAAAGGTATATTTATTTTCCTCCGTAATAAATGGCCTTCAAGGTAAAGTTGTAGCATATAGTATTCTTTGCCAGCCGATGCTGTAGCAGTGACGGAAGGTATCGTGAGGAAACCTGCACATTCAAGTAATTGTACGTGGGACCTACGTGTACAAAATGACCCTCAGTAGATCTGTGAGACAATTTAAACTCTCACAATCGCTTAAATGACCACAGATTTAACATTGTGTGCTACATTTTGTTAATAATAATACTAATGTTTCTTTGACATTTTCTTAATATTGTGTGTTTTGTGGGTTACAAGCTAACGTATGTCATTATTGTCTGTGTATCACATAGGACACTAGTAAACGCATGCGCAGCATCACAGCCACAGACATAGATCCAGCTTTCTTTATTTGTTCAAAATGTTTAACCAACTTTTAGACTTTCTTTTTAAAAGTGTTTCATTAGAAGTTCTTCAGTAGTTGTCATAAACCACAGAAAGAAAATTATTTAAAAAAATTATGATAAAAATATGATGAATAAAACGACCAGTATATGAAAAAAAAAAACAAATAAGTCTGTCGACCCAAACTGCGGTCTTTACAGTAAGTAAAAAGAAATGGTACACTTTTCATACATACGGGTGAACTTGCAGTGTCTAGCTGGTTCTATGTCTGTGGTCATCACACATTCGCGTACAATACTTGATAGCAATGCCTTACAACTTATGTAGGAAGGTGAAATACTTTATATCATACAAAAGTTTTTTTTTTTTAATATAAATATCATAAGTGGTAATATAAAATTATGCAATGCGAATTGTATTTAAGAACAGAAAATAGCAATTAAAAGTAAATTTTTGAACTTATAAGCAATAATTAAAAACATGGTTTTCGTAATAAATATCAATAATCTAAATAAGGTATTATATAAAAAGATTAAAAAGGTATATTATACACAAACAACTCCACGTACAGAAAATACAGTATAAACATCTATAAAAATAACTTTTTTTTAATTTTTAATCATCAGCTGTATATTGCATATTTTTATTTTAAACTATGTCTAAGTTCATTTTAAGCTGTAAAAGGTCATCATTGTGGGCTTACTAATTAGCTTGTTTCTTGAAAACTTAGTTAAGTTAGTGATAGTATATTTTTTTACGTGCATCAAATCAGCCGTACATTTTTTATGAGGATTTACAGTGGGCCACATTGAACGATTCTACTATACTAGACTAATACAGTTTTCTATGTGGCCCACTGTACCTGTGATTGGTTAGGCTACGTTTACACTGCAATCAGAAATTAACTTTTAAGTGACAATGTATTTAATTCTTGTATCTTTGCCCTTCGACTTGGTTTTATATTAATTAACCTATTTTTTTCACTGCAACGGAACTTTATTAATTCTTCTTTCTTAAATATATATATATAAATATTAATGTGACTGATTGACTGACTTGTCCACGCATAGCCCAAATAGCTGAATGCTAGATATTTGTACATGGAACCTCAATGCTAAAATATAATGGATCTTGGATACAATACAGTAAGAGAAGATTTCCCGAAAGTCTAACGGAAAGAAAATAAAACTCCAGTTTTCGTTTCGGCCTTAACTATTATATTTATATTTATTTCATGACGCGAATGAATTGCTGAAATTGTCATTTATATATTATGTATATATTTTTATATTCAGCCATACAGCTGAGCGTGGCCTTTCAGTGTTTTCGAGGCTATTGGCTCTGTGTACCCCGCAGTGGATATAGACGTGGCTATATGTATTTATGTAATTAGATCTAGATTTTATGTGTTTTTCCCTTAGTAGCACTTCCTTTTAATCATACTATCTCGAAACACCCAAAAATTCAAGATGTAAAGCTGTCTGACGGCAAGGGAATTTCTTTTTCTATACTAATATTATAAAGCTGAAGAGTTTGTTTGTTTGTTTGAACGCGTTAATCTCAGGAACTACTGGTTCGAATTGAACAATTCATTTTGTGTTTAATAGACCATTTATCGAGAAAGGCAATAATGGAAAATGTGAAAAAAAAAACGAGGAAAATTATTCCTCCTTGAGGGCTTCAATGGTGCCCAAAATAACTATTCCACGCAGACGAAGTCGCGGGCACAGCTAGTAATTTTATATGACAGTTGGTCCAGAATTGTATGTCACATAGTCTCTATGACTTTCATTCTCCTTTTCCTCAGAAGTAATATGAATAAAAACCAATGTAAGGTTCTACACAAATCGATGTACCTCCTTTTGTACGGTTAGGTAATATGAAAAACTAATACAAAAGTAATATATGACAGTTTGCAGTTTCATTTTTATTTGCCCTCTTCAGTTTAGGGGTTATTATATGTTGGTGTAGCGGGAGTGATGATTCGGGCTCGACCGCCACCAAAGGGAAGATCTTCCGCCAGGCTAGGTGTGATGCCTGGGGAACCGCGCGACAGACGATGTTGTGTCGGAGGTTGTATATATGCTCCAATCTGTGAAATCTTTGCTTGCGCGATTTAGATTTTACGCTTTTTTTTATTTTTAAAGCTGGATACAGGTACCTATCACTTTTTGACTTCACATCACTTTAATGTAATTTTATCTACTACCGCTTCCAAGGCGTCAGTGCAGAAGAAGCGGTAACAAACTGCACTGCAGCATTTTCTTTAACAACATCAACTTCACAACTATTCAAACTTAGATTAAAAATATTAATATTAATTAGATTTCTACGGACCAATCATAATTCGTTTGAAAATGGTCAGAGATATAAAATAAAGAGAAATCCCTGTCTTTAAATAGTCGTAAACGCTATCACTCACGATGCGCCATTAACCCAAAAATATAATCAGCGCAGCCTATGTAAGGATAAGGAAAAGTGCTTCTAGCATTCCTGCGATCGGCCTTCACGAATTTGGACCCTCTTTTATGCGCTATGAGGTGTGGAATGGATCGTGCTGTGATTACATTTTGTAAATGGAAGGTACTGTATCGGAGTTTATCGATTATCCTTTCACGAATGGAATGGGACGTGTAGGAATGCGTCACCGTGATAGTGGAGCATCGGCCCCTTACTGGCTTCAATTTTAGTACGAAGAGAAAAGTTTACTTCTTCCATTGGGAAATTAAGACTGTTAACAATAGGTAAGTATATAAGTAAATAATAAATAAATATATACCGGACAAATAACACAGATTGAGTTAGCCTCGTAGTAAGTTCGAAACTTGCGTTACGAGGTTCTAACAACAGAGAGTTGAGTTTATCGTAATGTCATAATTAAGCAATTAATTATGACATTACAATAAACTTATAGTCAATAACGAAATTAAAATCCATACGAACACACAATTGAAAAGACTGAAAAGCTATGTTCAGCTGTATAGCTTAATAATGGAATTAAGATTCAAATAATGACAGGTCGTTAGCCCATCGCCTAAAAGAAAAATTTCAAGTTTATAAGCCTATCTCTTAGTCGCCTTTTACGACATCCATGATAAAGAGCCGGAGTGGTCCTATTCTTTTTTTTATTGGTGCCGGAAACCACACGGCACTACTATCCTAATAAAAATACACAGGTAATATGCATTATACAAAATGGTGTTCGGTTTCCATGGATGAAATGTGTCTGTCTAAGCAATTGTACGTGTGAAATATATCTAAATGCTTATAAATATCTATATAAAGTTTTGTAGGTACCTAAGCATATCGTGTAAAGCGTGGGAAACTGTTGAAGAAATTGTTGGACTACGTCCAGAATCATAAGAGTATTCATTTTAACTATTAGGCCGCTTCCCTAGGTAAACCGCCCGATAGACTTAAATAGGCTTATTACACTTTGATCACCCAGGTGATATCACCTGGGTGATAATTATTATGTGAAAATATCATATAAAAAATCATTGACGGAATATTATTCCGTATTACAATAAAATACACAATAAAATAAATAAATATATACGGGACAAATTACACTGATTACCTAAGTTAGCCTCGAAGAAGTTCGAGACTTGTGTTACGAGATACTAACTCAACGATACTATATTTTATAATAAATACTTGTACAGATAATCATCCAAGACCCAGGCCAATCAGAATAAGTTTTTTTCTCATCATGCCCTTGTCAGGATTCGAACCCGGTAGGTACCTCCGGTGTCACAGACAAGCGCACTACCGCTGCGCCACAGAGGCCGTATAAATAAGTTAGTAATACCTTTATTTCCTTTTTAAATGTTACTTTGTCCAAATTTTTTACATAATTCGGTAATTTGTAAAAAAATACCCTAATAGAAAACCTTACCCATATCGGACAATGTTTACACATCTATTACCTGATATTTTCACTTATTCTCAAGATTTTCTCATGACCATGATAAGAAGGCGCGGAGTGATCACTAAATCATAAGTAAGTAAATGTTTTATCATTCACTCATTACAAATATATAACAGTAGTAGAGTACAAAGGCGGGCTTATCCTTAAGTGGGATCTCTTCCAGTCAACCTGACATTAAGAGCATACAAAATTGAGGCAAGGGTTAAAAACAGGTCATATACGAGTTATGATGCTTAAGACTTAAACAATTATTTACGTTCATATGTAAATATGTTTGCTAGTTGCGCATCGGGCAACCACGGATCTAAAGATACATAGTATATACATACATATGGCCACGTCTAGATCTTTTGCGGGGTAGACAGAGCCAACAGTCTTAAAAAGACTGAATGTCCACGTTCAGCTTTTTGGCTTAATGATATTATTGAGACAGTGACAGGTTGCTAGCCCATCGCCTTAAAAGAATCCCAAGTTTGTAAGCCTATCCCTTAGTCGCCTTTTGCGACATCCATGGGAAAAAGATGGAGTGGTCCTCTTCTTTTTTGTATTGGTGCCGGGAACCAGACGTAGGTAGACAGAGCCAACAGTCTTTTTACCCCGCATGGGATATAGATGTGGTTATATGTATGTAATAATTTTAAGATACCTGTACGTAGGTCAGATTGAGCACTCTATTATGCACGATAGTTACTCTAGCTATCACGGCAGATCAAATTTACAAGGTGCCACGCGTAGAGAATTCTTGAACATACCTCTAGGGCCTTTGCCAATGGGAGGTCCATTAGAAACTAAGGTTTATTCTGCAGCTTAATGCATTTAGAGCTAGGTTTTAATAGGCAGATAAAAGATCTTACTAATATTGTAAATGCGAAAGTTTGTGAGAATGTAAGTATGTATGTATGGATGTTTGTTACTCTTTCACACCGATACTATTGAACAGATTACGATAAAATTTGGTGTGTAGGCTAGCTGAGGATCCAGAAACATTGGCTACTTTTTATCCCGGAGTTCCCGCGGGATTGGTTGTTACGTCGCGGACGAAGTCGCGGGCGGCCTCTAGTATTCCATAAGTATTTGCAATAGCGCCTTAACAAATGAGGTATGAAATTCAAATAGTTTATTTGTAAAACATAGGTATTTTTTACCCGACTACGGCGAATCAGCAAGGAGGGTTATGATATTAACCTGTAAGTATGAATTGAATTCTTCTTTTAGGCGATGGGCTAGTAACCTTTCAATAATTGAATCTCAATTCTGTCATTAAGCCAAACAGCCTTTCAGTCTTTTCCAGACTATTAGCTCTGTCTACCCCGCAAGGGATATAGACGTGACTATATGTACCATGTAAGAGAGTGAATGCCTAACAAAAGACATAAACGCGTCTTGGTTGTATTATACTTACGTTAAATTGCATTCGAGTAAAGTGTTCTCGTGTCAGAAGTGCCTTAATAAAGTGTCACGTTTGTAGGCGTTCGAAATTTGAATCACGCAGAGCCCGGGGCGCGGGAAATTGGTTATTCGGCACGCGAAATCTCCGCAGGGAGCATAGGTGTGTCACCAGGAGCTAGCAACAATATTTATAGAGTCTGCATTGACACCGTCAATTAATTTCCAGCTGAACTTGGCCTTTCTAAGTACCCTAGATTTTTCGGGATGTTGGCTCTGTCTACCCCGCAAGAGATAATAGACGTACATGTATGTATGTTAATATATGTATGTACCTATGTTAAATGTATGTATGTAAATATTCTCCAGCGGCGAGCTTGTATGAAAACAGTAATGTAGTGCAAATATTGTAGCCTCTGTCTAGGCCTACTCCTCCGGGAAATGCACATGTAAATATTCTCAAATAAGCAACATAGTAAAACTAATGTATTTAGAATAATACATGACAATAGAAGTAAATATAAGTGAACGTGACGCTGAAAATTATATTAGTGACATTGACCATTACTTTATCATCTTACATCCTAATTCTTAAATTAAATTAACGACTGCGCAGAAAATTACGTGCTATGAAGCGATGAAATTCATTCCTATAGTTTCAACTAAAACAAGATACGCATTTTAACCGCCTCAAAAATATAGAATTACCGTTTTGAAAGGGTTACTTTGAAGTTAATGCCCTTTACTCGTATAGTTTCATGAGTTCCAAGGTTTATGTTATATTCAGGTTTGGGCGTAATTAACCCTAATTGTTATCATTTCCCCGTAATAATACGCTGTGAGTTTTTTTATAAATGAGTCAAGTTTGTGACATTTGGTTTGAAATAAAAAATTTATTTTGTCCGGAAGAAATTATTCAAAACTCACAGAATAACATCGAAATTGGTAACTCTATTTGCTTCGAGGTCCCCAGGCCAATGCGTAGGTGGTGGGGTAGTGATGCGCAGGCGCACCTGTCGCTTCCACCGGCTTCAGTACAGCGCCGACCGCCGCGATTCACGCGCGCCATGACAGCGCACCTTAATAAAAAATCGCCGCGTGTGTCCTAACGGAACTGTGAGTTAATATGGATGTGATATACTTGTGTTTTTCATTGCTTTTGCTGCAAGGTGGGTTAACATTTCATTTAATAAAATCATAATTTTTTTTTTGCAAAAAAAAAATTGCTTGTTATTTCTTATTTTTGTAATTAAGATATTAATAACTTATTAATTAAAGTTACTTAATATTTTAATTAATCGAAACATGACATATTTATAAAGTTAAAATCGTCATTCGTTCAAGTAAACAGTCATAACTGGGTCACCGTTCGCTACCAACTTTCCTACTGTCTCTCCGTTTTCGAGAAATCATCTCTCAATGAGATATTTATATTTATCGCCTCTATTACTTATGATATAACGACTTTCTAAGTTTTTTTTTATAAATATTATATTTCAATTAAGAGAAATTACGAAATAGGTATATTAGCATTGCAAGTGTATTCGGAATCTATTTTTACGAAACAAGATAAATTAATACCAACTTAATTTACCATTATAAAAATTAGGTATTCATTCCTTAGTCCAAATTCTCACCTTGTATTTTCTGGAGTTGGAAGACGCCAGCAAGATTAGGAAAGGCAGGTGTCGTACGAGATCTTTCCTTCAATATGAGAACATAGCATTTGTTAAGTTCAAAAATATGCACCGGGAAGGCCAAAGAGGGATTTAGAACCGGTAATATTGTTCAAGTAATCTCAGTCCAAAAAAGTTCTATTCAGCTTAAAATATATATATAAACGAATATAAGTTACATTTTAGCAAAATGACAAAAAAAAACTTACTTATCAGCAAACCCTTCAGGAATACAAGAAGGCAAAAGCAAAATAATCTTCGAGTAAAAACATGACTTGTACCCAATCCAGGATAACAGGCAAAGGCGCGCCCCGGGTTCTCTTCTAGAGCCGGCAATAATACCAAGAAGAAAAATATCACTTAGGTAATAATCCTTTTACAGTCTTTCCCAAAAATTACCATAGATAATAATTTTTTACGGTTATTCACACCGTAAATAGCAAAACGCATAAAAGATCGAAACGGGTGTTCCTTGGCCAATTGTCTCATACGCGTCCCTTACAAATAAAATCTTTAGAAACGAACGAACGTAAAACACCCAAGGAATCGAAGTCCCAAGTCTAGCCATTATTGCTATACCGTTTCAAGTTAAAAGCGACAAGCTTCATTGAGGATTACGTACTTACAAAGTGCGAGTTAAAAAGTTTTAAGTGAAAAGCTTTCTAAGGGATTACGTATATATTGCGAGGAATAACTCGATTAAATTGACGAATCAAGCAAGTAAAATCAATATTTTAAGGACCTATGTGATTTCTTAATACGTACTTTTACTTTACTTTTTTGTTGTCGGACCAAAATAGCGTATAAATTTTTCAAGCAGTGTTTTTTTTCAGCACAGTACTTTCATATAACGATTTCCACTCCTTTAAAAAGAGCTTCCTGTGAATAATGCAACACTTGCAATTAATAAAAGTACCTACCTCTATACAAATACAAATTCGCAAGACTGGTTACGAATCAGTTATGAAGTGTCACCAAATGTTTGGTTTGAGTTATTTATTCGATGTCAACCAACGTTGTGAAACCAAAAGATCTGACAATTATTAAGTGATGTTAGAAATTTTCTCATAAAAATAAACTAAAATTATGAATTTGAATGGTTGAATCGAGAAATGATGAAATCGGTAGAAGTTTGAGATCATTTATTGAAATGAAATCAATTGTTTTGTCTTGCGTTACATCACCATGCAGACGAAAACGACAATAACATTAGGGTTTATTGGCAATGACTACATCATACAAACATACATACATATAATCAAGTCTATATCCCTTGCGGAGTAGACAGAGCCAACAGTCTTGAAAAGACTAACAGGCCACGTTCAGCTTTTTTCCGACGATAGAATTAAGCATCACCTAAAAAGAAGAATCACAATTTTGTAAGCCTATCCCTTAGTCGCCTTTTACGACATCCATGGGAGAGAGATGGGAGTGGTCCTATTCTTTTTCGTACTGGTGCCGGGCACCACACGGCACTAATTTCGATTCACTCATTTTTTAGTCTTATCAGAGAGTGGACCGTAGCGTTTCTCGAAAATCATGCGGTGTTTCTGCTTCATGTAAGCCTTCCTTGCCGTACCATTGGCGCCCAGGTCACCGTATTTGATAAACCAGCATTCTTCAGCGTCCTTGTACCTGTCCAACAGAGATTTGCACTGTGTCAGATGATCAGGGGACTCGTAAAGCATGCAATCCTCGTATCTTTGACGGAGTATGCTCAGTATTTCCGAGTCGACCCGTTTGTCGCGTAAAAATTGCGAGTTGGCCTCGAAATCGCACACGGCGTCGTCGGCGTAACACTGGTCGATGGTTTGCACACGGCGGTACTGCTTGTGGTACCAGGGGTACTTCTCCTGGTTGGGGACCACCACGGTGTCTTTGAACCAGGTGACAGGGCCGTCTATTGTGTCGTACAGTGTCCGCATGAACGCTCTGAAAAGGTTATCGTCCTCTGACATGATTTATATTTGTAATAAATAAATAAATTATTGATTCAGATGTGTTTGTTTCGTGGCGTTTGGTGATGGTGAGACTCGAATACATGTGACAATGACATGACAATAAGCATAATATTTTTAAGGTTTAGTTACAAATAGTTTGGTTACAAGTTGAAAAAGTTCAATGAAATTTCGAGATAGGTATTGTTCTTGTTTTATAGTTTTATTGCACCATAAGAGTAAAACAGAACAAAACAAACAGAAATTCACTAAATGTATTGTGTAAAAAATATTAAGGATATTACTTAATGCAACAGAATTAAACTTAATGGCGTTTACACTTATTAATATTATTTTATTTCTAAAACGGGATTTAAACATTTTAAGTAAGTAATTGTTGAAGCGTCCCGCGATCTCCCCCATTTTTCGACAGGAAGTTCTGTTCCCTAACTTCCGTTTACCAAACAAAGACAGCTGATTCACCTGTTGTTAGTTTTCTTATATTTTTTTTTTTCAAAACCTTTTTATCCGGAATTACACTTTGTTTATCTTGTATTATAAATTATTTCATAACCAGAAAAACCTTAAACAGATTATTACATACATACAATACATAAATAAAATCACACCTTTTCTAGAGGGATAGGCAGAGACTACGTCTTCACTTTTATTACCTACCATTGTGCCAAAAGGTCAGGTCAAGTAAGTACGAGTAACCGCCGAGCTTGCATTTAAAGAATTATGAATGTAAATTAAGCGAAAATAATAACATGCAGAGATGGCAAGATCTCTTTGCAATATTATAAATAGGCTTATTACATAAAAAAAAAAACAAAGGCAAAATCATGACGAAAACAAATCAAAACAACTTATCATTTCATTTCGTACGATCCCGGAGCCGACAGCCGTGAGCCTGCGCAGGAATGCGTTTACCTGCGCCCGCGCACGCGTGATCCCACAAAAAGTGGAATGTCGAATGCCTCTGGACATTCGTTCCTCAATTATATTCTGGAATAAAGATTACGCTTGTATGTCGTTAAACGCGCTCGTCAGCTTAGAAACTTCTGTATGCATTTTGAAACCAGCAAAAAATCCAAAAAATAACTCTTTAATGAATACTTTCGGTATCATAACTGGTCAATGCCAAATCAGTTCAGTCAGTTTGGCTTGTGGGTTGTTATTATAAAGTTAGTTTATTCAATTGATTGTTATATACGACCAAATATCTAACCAGCCTTTTGTATCTGAATTTTCTGAATGTAAATCTCATTTCACATGGCGCTAACGATTTACAATATAATGATACGTTTCATTTTAAATCGTATTTTATCGATTAGAATAGAATAGATTTATTTTCAAAATTGGATACAAGGTATCACTTATTGACGTCACATCACTTAAATCTTATTATTTTATTTTATTTCCGCTTCCAAAGCGCATGTGTAGAAGAAGCGGCGGACAAATTACACTGCAGCATTTTCATCGGACGTCAATTTACAAATATAGATTTTAGATTACTTAGGAATATTTAATATGGCGAGTTTAAAATTCCGCTTTTCTTCTTTATTTTTTAAACTTTGCTCTTGTTGGTGGATTCAAGTAGAGTGCTTGACAATCATCAAATCACAAATATTTATGAAGTATATCCTGTACATACATATAATATATAACCACGTCTTTATTCCTTATGGGTGAGACGGAGCCAAAAGTTTTTAAAAAGGCCACTATGACCACTTTTCTTTTCTGACATGACACCAATTTTTTTCACAGTCTCCATTATTTCTTCGCTCCTAACTCGATAAATGATCTATTCAACACAAAAATATTTTTTTCAATTCGAACCAGAAGTTACTGAGATTAGCGCGTTCAAACACACAAACAAACTCTTCAGCTTTATAATATTAAATATAGATAATATGAACAATACATACATACATACATATGGTCACGTCTATATCCCTTGCGGGGTAAACAGAGCCAACAGTCTTGAAAAGACTGAATGGCCACGTTCAGCTATTTGGCTTAATGATAGAAATGAGATTCAAATAGTGACAGGTTGCTAGCCCATCGCCCAAAAAAGAATCCCAAGTTTGTAAGCCTATCCCTTAGTCGCCTTTTAAGACGTCCATGGGAAAGAGATGAAGTGGTCCTATTCTTTTTTGTAATGGTGCCGGGAACCACACGGCACTAAAGCCTTCCTCGATAAATGGTCTATTCAACACAATAATAATTTTGTCAATTCGAACCAGTATTCCCCGAGATTAGCGCGTTCAAACAAACAAACAAACTCTTCAGCTTTATAATATCAGTATAGATATGAACAATAGACATAGACATGTCAAATCGATATGGAGTACAATGTTTCGGGCGTGTAGTGTACGGCCGGTGCTACTTTCACTCGGTACAGGGTACAGTGGGCTGAGTCATGGCGTGACACAGTTTCCAGTCGCGACAGGTGTCCCTCAGCGTCGTCTTACATGTTTCTTTTTGTTGTCATTTGTAATAGGAACTTAGTTTTTAGTCGTGTTACGTTTTTACCGAAATCCGAAAGGGTAAATATGAAGATTCTGGCATACATATGTACTTATAAATTTAAGACCTTAAAGATTTAATGGTTCAAATTGAATAATTATTTGTGTTGAATAGACCATTAATCGATGAAGACTTTAGGCTGTATAACGCTGAATAGTTGCAGCGTGATGTTATATAGCCTAAGTTAGGAGCGAAGAAATAATGGCAAATGTGAAGGGAAAAAAACGGGGAAAATTATTCATCCTTGAGGGCTTCAATGTTGCCCAAAATAACTATTCCACGCGGACGAAATTGCGGGCAATGCTGGTAGCAAGATAAATATGGAAGGGTTAAAATTGATAGATTTTGTTCACTGGGTCTTGTTTACCCATGGCGCGTCTCATGCACTAACTAACAAACAAACAAACCAACTCTTCAGCTTTATAATATTAGTATAGATTACCCTATTCGTAATTTAGTCAATATTGCTTCATTCCTACTACTACTAAGAAGTAACGTCGTGACACAATTTCTCGTCACATCGCGACAGGTGGCTCTCTATCATTAACTCATCTTTTTTTTTATTGTTATTCTAGTTGTTGTTTTCTTTTTCATCAGCTTTTATTTTTTTATGTTCTAACGGCCATTGATAGAAACCCTTTCTTAGTTCAGTGAGATCTTCTTCATCGTGTCATCATTACTTACTCGTCAACAGGCAGAGTTTTATTGTCATTTTAACGGTTCTGGGTTTAGACTTTGCTCTTATAATATACCTTTCCTAATCCTACTACTATTATAAAGGCGAAAGTTTGTATGGATGTATGGATGTTTGTTACTCTTTCACGCAAAAACTACTGAACCGATTACCATGAAATTTGGTATGTAGGTAGCTGAAGACCCAGAATAACACATAGGCTACTTTTTATCCCGGAGTTCCCGCGGGATTGACTGTTACGTAATGATAGGGTTTCCACGCGGACGGAGTCGCGGGCGGCCTTTAGTAATAAAAAAATAGAAGGTTACATGAAAATAATGGCTTTCCGACGGAATTGACATTAAATAGGGACAAGTTGTAGCTATAATTAGAATTCAACATAACAGTTATAAAGCTTATGATCAATTGATACGCGAGATCCACCTAAATCAAACCAGGGACGTTCTGGTGAAAGGTCAAGAGTACCCGAAACCGCCGAGAAGCATGAACAGCTTATAAATGTGGATGTAGCGTAAGAAGTATGCAGGGATCGTGGCAAATGGTAAGATGTAGTCTCTGCCCAACCCTCCGAGCAAGCGAAGCCACGAGCGCTCGCTAGTAAGCCTTAAAAAGTTACAATGTCGCGAACCAAGGATATCGCTAGTGATCTTCAAGTTCACGAGTAAGGTCGTCGACCCTACGCGTTACCCTGAGAAGTAAAAGTCCAACGATCTGGTGAAAGTGCTCGTAATTAACAAGTGTAACTCGGCCTCTGCAAACGTAGAAATTCGTTATTTTGTTTATTGTTTACCCCCCAGTGTTTGTTTACATTATGTTGTTACTAGAGGCCGCCCGCGACTTCGTCCGCATGGAAACCCTATCAATCCCGCGGGAACTCTGGGATAAAAAGTAGCCTATGTGTTATTCTGGGTCTTCAGCTACCTACATACCAAATTTCATGGTAATCGGTTCAGTAGTTTTTGCGTGAAAGAGTAACAAACATCCATACAAACTTTCGCCTTTATAATAGTAGTAGGATGTGCTTTGACATTGACAGGAACCTCGTGTAGATTTGTAGTTTGATTACTACCAAAATTGGACATTACATACACTCTGTACATCAATTCATTTGAATTGGACATTTCATTTGAAATTATTCTTAGAGTTTATATATTACTAGAGGCCGCCCGCGACTCCCTCCGCGTGGAAACCCTATCATAACTTAACAATCAATCCGGGAAACTCCGGGATAAAAAGTAGCCTATATATTATTCTGGGTCTTCAGCTACCTACATAACCGAAATTCATCGTAATCGGTTGAGTAGTTCTTGCGTTAAAGATTAACAAACATCCATACTGACATACTCACAAACTTTCGCATTTATAATATCATAGTAGCATTATTTATTTTGAAGACTTTTTGTTCTGTCTACTCTGTAAAGGATAATGATTCATGACAAAATTTTCACGAGAAGAGAAACATTTGGAAGACACTATGTTTTATCTTCGCTCCCGGACCAGCACGGAGGCTTGAACCAGCTTAATATGCCTATTTCATAATCACCATAAGTGCTAGGAACCACATAGCTACCTATGTTAATGTTAATCAATACTTGAGATTCATCTTTGAGGCGGTTGGCTAGCAACCTGTCACTGTTTGAATCTCATCTCTATCATTAAACCAAACAGCTGAACATTACTTTTGAGTCTTCTCAAGAATCTTGGCTCTGTCTTGCCGGTGTAGACTTTATGTATATGTATTACTTTTATTTTAGTAAACAAATAATTTTCGCGTCCGAATATTAACATTCCGAAATATTGCACAAAGGTCCACCTCCCCCCCCCCTCCCCTCTTCCCCCGGCGCATCGGGGCCACCAGCTTGGGCAACTTCCCTTAGAAATCAAAGTGGAGTATGTAATATAATGATTGTTGGTCAGATAACATAATTGTTAATAGCTGTTTATGTACGCGCGTTAAACGTCCAAGGTTCTCATACAAGTATGCCAAAATGTGTAACGTTTTATCAATTAATGGATCTACAGTCAACTTCATCATCGGTTTTCTAGTTAGTGTTGATGATCGATAGTTATCTATCGATAAAAAAATTGAGTGAAAGCAAAAGTATCGATAGGACTATCCCGCCACAACACTGGCTTTACCAACCTTCCGATAATTGTCGCCGAATCATGGAGATTCAGAAGAGTTCAGAGCACGCTGCGCTCGCGCATGTTCTCTGACAGCGCACCCTTTTTTTAACTCCCTAGAAAATCTTATAAGTGTCTTTTAGTTGTATGTTACTCTCCTCCTATTCTAGGCTGGGCTGATAATACGGCGTATACGACAATACGGACTAAAGTCCGATAAAAATGCTGCAGTGTAGTTTGTTCCGCCGCTTCTTCTACAGATGCGCTTTGGAAGCGGTTGTAGTTATAATTAGATTGAAGTGATGTGATGAGTGAAGTGATGGGCTAACAACCTGTCACTATTTGATTCTCAATTCTATCATCAAGCCAAAAAGCTCTGACCACGTTCAGAGCTTTTTGTCTTTCTATCAGTCTTTTCAAGACTGCTGGCTCAGTCTACGCCGCAAAGTATATAGATGTGACTAGATAAGAATACCCAACGGTGTCCAGATTCATTAGAATTTTAAATCGGCAAGGCCCGGGTACCGTTTGACCCTAGGCCCTGACCACGAGAGAAACCTGTCTTTTGTAGCCCATCAGGTTGACCATAAGCCACCTGACTAATCGCCATAAACCATAAAAACTGTAAACTTAAAATATACGACGACATTTTTTAAACCAGTTTTAACGGAGGAAAATAGTGATATTGAATAACTGATTTTATACATTCGCGTTGCATTTATAGGTACAATTTATCCAACTAATATTATAAATGCGAATGTTTGTGAGTGTGTCAGGATGTCAGTCAATATGGATGTTTGTTACTCTTTCGCGCAAAAACTACTGAACCGATTACGATGAAATTTGGTATGTAGGTAGCTGAAGACCCAGAATAGCATAAAGGCTACTACTTTTTATCCCGGAGTCTACGCGGACGAAGTCGCGGGCGGCCTCTAGTAAATAATACAGGAGTATTAAAGGCGCGCGCGCGGACGTTTTTTTCTTCTTCAAATTAAAATTCAAAACTTTTATTCATTATTATGGGACATTTCAAACATTTGAATCTAAATTCTACCATTAAGCCAAAAAATCTATTTAAGACCGCTCTAGCTCTGTCTACCCCGCATTTGATAAAGACCTGAATATGTATGTATCTAGTTAAGCTTAGTGAATCAACAGCCAACTAGAGTAGCGTTGAAAATTCCGAAAGAAACAAATTGTTTTTTTCGGTGAAAGAAACGTTTTTTCGTTTTTTACCGTTTTATTGGTTTGTTACATTGAAATATATCAAAATAAAACCTTGGGAAAAAAAGGTTTTATTGAGAAATTCGTCGTTTGTTTCGAAAAAAAAAAACGATTGTTAAACTATATATATATTCTATGTATAATTACCAATTTTTAAAACAATGAAGCATATTGTAAGGTAATCAATACTTTTCCTATCGTATTTTTTCGTTTCTTTCATATTTTTCCGTTTTATTAATAAAAAACATGAAATATTTCATTCTTATCTTTCTTGAAACTTTCGTAAAAAACTTGTATAAATACGAGGGAATTTGAAAAAAACCGGAAAATTTCCCGCTTTTTTCAACCCTAAACTAGAGTCAAACCTGACCTTGACCACGACCTCGGAAGCGGCACGACAAGTCCTGTAATTTCACTTCCATCGCTCACCAACTACCGCCGCGACCCGGTTTCGCCCGAGCTAACTGCGCATTGGACTCGTAACGGCGAATGAATGCCGGCGTCCGCTTACACACGGAATGCCATTACTATGTACCTTAGTAGAGCCTAGATTGTAAATTTACTACTTACATACTATCACGTCTATATCCCTTGCGGGGTAGACAGAGCCAACAGTCTTAAAAGGACTGACAGGCCACGTTTAGCTGTTTGGCTAAATGATAGAAATGAGATTCAAATAGTGACAGGTTGCTAGCCTGTCGCATAAAAGAAGAATCCCAAGTTTATAAGCCAATCTCTTAGTCGCCTTTTACGACATCCATGGGAAAGAGATGGAGTGGTCCTATTCTTTTTCTAATGGTGCCGGGAACCACACGGCACTTACAACTTGGTGCCGATTCATGTTTATGTAATCATGTGTCGAACCGTTAGGAGAATGAAACTGCATAATGCAGAGAGGCGCTAGTTCAAATCTTGCAGTGCAGAAGAAAATGCCGTAGTGCAGTTTGTTACCGCTTCTTCTGCACTGACTCCTTGGAAGCGGCAGTAAACTTAGGCTTAAGGAATTTATTTGACGTCAACCAATGTTGTGAAATCAAAAGATTTCACTATTATTATTAATAACAAAATTTGAATTTTAAAAAGTAGCCTATGTTCTTCCTCAGGGTCAACTCTTAATCTCCTTAGCGAATTTCATCAAAATCGGTTTAGAGGTTTAATCGTGAAAGCGTTACAGACATACAGAGTTACTTTCGCATTTATTAATAATATTATAGTAGGGATCTCGCACGGCGGAAATGAACCCTTAACCTAAACTAAAGGGAATTCGCAGAATTTCGCGTAACGAGAGTAAAAGTCTTTAGTAAAAGTCATAAAACAAACCACAAATTCTAACCGCATCCTCTAAATGTGACCCACAATTCACTAATGTGTACTAAATGTGACTCACAACATGACTAACTTTCGAGTAAGTCGGTAAGAATATGACGTAACACATGCGATTCATCGCGTGAAAGCGCTTTCTTTGTGACGCAAAATTTGCGACCCTAATCCGACGGAATAGAATTCACATGGATGCGTTATGTATTAAAATATACAGTATGGGAACTTTTGATTATATCTTTGTGAGGTCATAAATTATAGGAAAAGCGTGTTAGTGACGCGGTAATAGAGGCCCATTTGCAGTGAAGTCGGTTAGTTGCTGTAAACTATACACGCATAACTATAGTTTTACACGATTACTTAAAATATATATTGAGACTATGTGCCGTGTTATTTTCGGCAATTTAGAATAGAACATATTTTTCCAATGGATTCCGTAAAAGGCGACTAGGGGATGGGCTTCCAAAATTTCAGATTCCTCCTATACGCGACGGGCTAGCAACCTGTCACAATTTGAATCTCAATTCCATCATAAATCTGAACGTGGCCTTTCAGTCTCTTAAGACTTAACTCTGTCTACCGCGCAAAGGACATAAACGTGACCATACCTATGTATTGAGACTATTTTCTCTAGGTTTATTGTCTACCGTAATGTTCTTTGTTTTCGGTGAGGAAAATATCTTGAACCAACCTGTGTGACCCTCATCCAAAGAATTAGGTTCCCATTGCAAAGGTTGTGGAGGTCAGACGGAAAGCATGCGTGCACGCATTAAAGACACTCTCTTATCACAATGTTAGGCAACAAGATTGGTCTTATCAGTCAACGACTGATATAAGATGTCAGGATATTCATAAGCTTAATTGCGGGTAAGTGACTTAAGTGATAAGGGAATGTTGTGATGTGAAAGAAGATGTAGTTACAGGAATAGAAAAGGGTATGTTAAGATGGTTTGGTCTTGTGGAGAGGATGAATGAAAGCAGGTTGACTAAGCAGATATACAAGGAGAGTGTGGAGGGAAAGGTCGGAGTGGGAAGACCTAGACGAACGTATCTTGATCAAATTAAGGACGTAATGGTAAAGGGTCAGGTCTAGAGTACCCGAAACCGCCGAGCTTGCATGAAGAGAGTTATGAATGTGGATGAAGCGAAGGAAGTATGCAGAGATCGTGGTAAGTGGGAAGGGGTAGTCTCTGCCTACCCCTCCGGGAAGGAGGCGTGATTTTATGTATGTATGTAAATTGCGGGTTCAGCTTTCATTACATACAATAGAATAGATTTATTTTCAACATTGGATACATGGTATCACTAATTGACGTCACATCACTTAAATACTTATAATTATTACTCCTACCGCTAATCTTAATGTGTGCTCATTTGTTTCAATAAGGTGAACAATTCTGAAATAATAAATTAATATGCTATGATGTAGGTAGATATGCTGTAGGATCGTTGCAAGTGGAACAAAGATATAATCTCTGCCTACCCTCCAGAAAAGTGATAGGATAAAATAATAACAAGCATAGCATAGCTTGTATGAAGAGAGTTATGAATGTGGATGAAGCGAAAGAAGTATGCAGAGATCGTGGCAAGTGGAAAGAGGTAGTCTCTGCCTACCCCTCCGGGAAAGAGGCGTGATTTTATGTATAATTATGCTAGCCCATCGCCTAAAAAAGAATCCCAAGTTTGTAAGCCTATCCCTTAGTCGCCTTTTACGACATCCATGTAAAAGAGATGGAGAGGTCCTATTCTTTTTTGTATTGGTGCCGGGAACCACACAGCATATTTTATGTATGTATGTGTGTATGAACCTTCGACCAACTATAAACTTTTTGTTTGTGAGTCTAGTTGTTTCTAATGGCCGGTAATTTTATTCTACGCAGCTCTGTCCTACTGAACGACATTGTGTGGACCACAGAGCTGAGCATTTTTAATTTAACTAGCCGGTTGACTAAGCAAATATACAAAGGAAAGAGTTGTTGGAAGTGAGTTATGAATGTGGATGAAGCGAGAGAAGTATGAAGGGATCGTGGCAAGTGGAAATATGTGGTCTCTGCCTACACCTCCGGGAAAGAGGATTTATGAATGTAGGTATGTATGTAAAGTTTAAAATCTATAGCACGGTCCAAAAAGAAGGAAAGAAAATAAATGTACTTATTATTACAAATTTACCGACTAAGTTTTAAATATACAACTTATTTACACATACGTTTTATATTTTAAAGTATTTTTAAACGTCATATGTTTAAATGATAGCCGTGGTTGAATTCCAATTTGATTTGATTTAATTTTTTTGCTAGCTGTGCCTCCACCTTGGGCCGCGTGGAATAGTTATTTTTGGCATCATTGAAGCCCTCATAATTGAATATGATGAAAAATTTTCCCCGTTTTTGTCACATTTTCCATTATTTCTTTGCTCCTTATAGTTTCAGCGTGATGTTATACAGCCTAAAGCCTTCCTCGATAAATGGTCTATTCAACGCAAGAAGAATTTTTAAATTCGAACCAGTAGTTCCTGAGATTAGCGCGTTCAAACAATCAAACGAACTTGTTACGAACTCCATAGAGTGTTCCGAACTCCTTTGTAAAGGACAAACATTTTGTAATTTAAAATAAGAAAAATAAATGACAGTCTGTTTTGAGTGTGCATCATCTTTTCTTTACCAGCGCAAATATTTTACTATTTTCAGCTTATTTCCTATAGAACTCTTCAGCTTTTTAATATTAGTATAGATTTTCTACAATGAATCTGTTTTGCTACCGAGATGAGAATGGAGAAGTAAGTTACTTTTCACGCGAACGGAGCGGCGGGCGAAAGCTATATCATATTATTATTTCGAATCAAATCATTTTTAGTATACTTAATTTGGCAGTGTATCATTCAATCAATGTTTTACTGAACAACCAAATGTTAAAAGCTTCACTGAGACTATAAAGGCACAGTCTGTCTACATATACATACATTTTATTTGTTACAGCCGCCACGAACCCCAACCCTCGGGGTTCGAGGTCGGAATGTCCGTTAGATGGCAGTATCCGATAATGAAACTCGCAATGGTTTTCCACGACGATGCCCTTATATACGCCGGGAAACGATCGCTTGTCAATGATTTAAGAATAAGCCTTATCTCTCTTATAAAATTTTCCTCAATTTTTTGATAGCATTCACTGGGTGAAATCAGTGAATGCTACTTTAATTTACAGTAATGTATTTATTATTGCCGTGTGGTTCCCGGCAATTCAACCCAACAGAAGCAATCCATCTCTTATCCGTGGATGTCGTAAAAGGCGACTAGGGCAATGGCTAATAAACTTAGGATTCTTTTTGTAGGCGATGGGCTGCCAACTATAGTAGAACCGCCTAAATGAGTCCTCGCCCGCGGAGTACAGGGGCGCGGGGGTATGACGACGAAGGGGAACGAAAGAGGTGTGGGCGGCGGTCGAGCGTAGCGTGTAATACAAGGGGCGAAATGTTACTGGACATTTCTTGAGATATGTGACGTCATAGTGGTTAGCGGCAAACAGGTGAAGATTTTTATTAAAAAAATAATAATGGCTATACAAAATTTGAATGAAACAACTGTAAACTATACAACGTGTTCCTTTTGTTATCCCATAACTCCATGGTATCAACGAGACCACGTACATGAATTAAATAGCATAAGCATTTTTCGATTATTGTTATTTTCAAATTTTTATTTTTCATACAAAACAATTCGATAAAAATGTGATTTTATGATATATAGGTATGATATGTAGGTAAAAAAAAGGTAATAAAGTTATGTATGTAATATTTATTTATGCAAAATTTATCAAAATTATAAATCAATCACTTATGTCCATAATATCACTATCACTGGAACTTGATTCTTCACTTTCACAACAGCCATCATCAGAATCATCAGAATCGTCTTGCACATTAATAATAAAATCAACAACTTCATCTAGGACTCCATCATGTTTGCAATATTCGTCTTCGATTTTAATCACGTGTTTAACACAATTCTCCCATTTCTCTTTGGGATATTCAGCAAATAATCTCTCTAATATTTCTTTTTTCTGGTCCAAATTAGAGTCGATACTTTTTTGTGCTAATTGTCCTTTGATATCACCCCAGACCAACTCAATTGGGTTCAGGTCTGGGTGATATGGAGGCAAACGCAATACTTCGTGTCCGTTTCTTTTCAATACCTCGTCAATTTTGTAAATATCTTCTGTGAAATTACTTTTAATTAATTTATATAAGTCATCCTTTCTAAGTTTTTCATCAAAAGGCACGTTATGTCGTCGTAGCCATTCTTGCATAGTTGGCTTGGTAGAAGCCATAGTTGGCTTTTTCTCTTCTCGAACCGAATGATAAGCTGCGTTGTCCATTACTATGACAGAATTTTGCGGTATATTAGGCATGAGCTTTTCATTTATCCATTTACTGAAATTTGCGAAATTCATAGAATCGTGATAATCACCTGTTTTACATTTGGATTTGAATATCACAAGGGCTCCGTCTACAAATCCAATTTGACCTCCACAATGTACGATGATCAAACGGTCCCCTTTACCAATATGAGATAGAACGCCAAGTTCATCCTTTGATTGCCAACATTTTGAAACGTTATGAGACGCGTTTACATAAGTTTCGTCAAGGTATAAAATATGTCTTCCTTCTCTACGATATTTTTTAATAGTATTTAGGTATTTCCACCTCCACGATGTGATATTTGGCTGTTCGATAAGGAGTTTCCTTTTAGATCCGCATTTCTTAAATTTAAAACCTAGATCATGTAATAATAGCCTTAAATATTCCCTGCCGCAGTGTAATATATTCTCTTCTCTAAGTACAGCGTTCAAAGTTTTCAGAGTAGGTATTTTTTTGAAAATTGTGTAAAACTGAGTGACTTTTCTTCTTACCACTCCTTTTGTGAAATCGTCTATTTCCACTCTTTTTCTACGAACCTGTTTTGGTTTTCTCGGTGATTTAAATCTCTCGTTGTCATTTAATGCTTTCCCTTGTTGTACAATTCTAGATACAGTCTTTTCTGATAGTCCAGTAACTTCTGCTACAGTTTTATTTAAAGGTATATCTTGTTTATATTCATCAGAATTTGGGTCGAGTTTCTTTTTTCTAAAATATTCATATACGTTAAACGCCATTTGTTTGCACTGACTATTAATTCTATGTCCGAAAATATTTCGACTCATCTTGAGAATGTAATCTCATGTATAATTTTCACAAGGCGTCCGCAACTGTCAACACGTGTGATCGCTAACCGCGTAGCGAGCGAACTGAGTTTTTACAAGAATGCGCCCGCCGCCCGCACCTCTCTCGGTCCCCTTCGTCGTCATACCCCCGCGCCCCTGTACTCCGCGGGCGAGGACTCATTTAGGCGGTTCTACTATAGTCACTATTTTAATTTAATTTCCATCACTAAGGCGTAAAGCTGAACGTTGCCTGTCAGTTTTTCGACGCTGCTGGCTCTGTCTACCCCGCAAGGGATAGATTATATGAATAATGTATAGGTTGCACAGTTATTATGACTAGTTTATGAATAAATTACTAATCGATGCTCTTTAGTTGAGGGGAACATGCAGGCATTCTTACTTTATTTCTAACTAGAGGCCGCCCGCGACTTCGTCCGCATGGAAACCCTATCAATCCCGCGGGAACTACGGGATGAAAAGTAGCCTATTTGTTATTCTGGGTCTTCAGTTACCTACATACCAAATTTCATCGCAATCGGTTCTGTGGTTTTTGCGTGAAAGACAAACATCCATACTGACATACTTACGAACTTTCGCATTTATAAATTAATAAGTAGGATTCAAAAGAAGACTTGAAATTGACTTGACTTGTGAAAATTTCGTAACGCCTAAAATTCAATTATAGGTACTTCAATATCTTAATACCATAATTATGTCGTACAATCGAACGTGGTCTTTCAGTCTTTTCGGGGCAGCAATGGCTCTGTCTATTCCGCAAAGGATATAGATGAGATTATTGTATGTATGTATTTATATAATGTGATTATGTGAATGAAGCGAAATAAGTATGCAGGGACCGTGGCATGTGGAAGATGTGGTCTCTGCCTACCCCTGCTGGAAAAAGACGTGTTTTATGGATGTGTGTATGTCTACATATGTATGATCTCTGATTTTTGAGAATCACTGGCTGAGACGGCTGAGGCCCGGGGGCAGAAAGTTATAATGATTTTCATTTTTTAAAACGACGGCTAACTAGTGTTGCCAATCGAAAGTCCACTATCGATAGGCTGTCGATAGTTCAGTAAAAGCAATTGTATCGATATGACTATTGACACCCAACAATACTATCGATTGTAGGAATCAAAGATTAATATCGAAAGCAATCGATAAAATCTTTACTATTGCTGCTGACCAATGCAATAATTATCGGTAGGTATCTGTACTATCGATAGTTTCGGTCTATCGATAATTCAAATTATTTTTTTTTTATTCATTATTATGGGACATTTCAACATCACATCTTTTGTTGGTTTCACAATATAGGTAGGCGTCAAATAAATTACTTAGTTACTGTGTAAATTTCTATGCAATAAAGATATTACAAAAAAACAAACAAATTACTTAAAACTAAGTTTACTGCCGCTTCCATACCGTCAGTGCAGAAGAAGCGGTAACAAACTGCACTGCAGCAATTTCTTCAATAACGTCAACTACACAATTATCCAAACTTAGAATAGGAATTTAGACGAGAGAATACATTGTTATGGTTAATTGATTTATACGAAATTGAAATATAGACAGCAATATCGAATCAAGCTCACTATCGATAGACTGAAACTATCAATAGAATTGTAGTTTTATTTAGTTTTGATGTTATTGTACGAAACTGAGCTATCGATACTATCCATGATTTCCGAGGTCAATTATCGATAGTGAAATTATCGACAATTGGGCAACGCTACGGCTAACAGAATGGGCATCTAAATAACTTTAGACTGCCCGCGACCTGATACCGGAGAATACATTTATCTTATCTCGACGCTCATGATTGGTATTCGTCGGATAATGACTTCTTCATTTGAACTGAATAAGATTGATGGAGTTATGATTAAGTTCATTTCTTTATTACATTCATACACATACATAAAATCACGCCTTATTCCCGGAGGGGTAGGCAGAGACAACATCTTTCCACTTGCCTCGATCTCTGCATACTTCCTTCGCTTCATCCGCATTCATAGCTGTCTTCATGCAAGCTCGGCGGTTTCGTGTGGGTAGACTACTATCTACTTTTGACTTGACCCATAAACTGAAATAATGGTTAAACATACATTCATACATATCATCATGGCCTTTTACCTTACGGGGTAGAAAGAGCCGCCTTGGATATACTGTAAGGCCACCTTCAGCTGTGTGGCTTGGTGATGGAATCACAAATGAAAATAGTGTCAGCCCAGTCTGATATGGGAAAATGATAATGGGTTAAAAAAATGGAAAAAATGAATTATCTCAGACGTGAGACGCTGGTACACTGATTATTTTGTTCCCGTGAAAATAATTATCTATTCTTATATCAAATTTCAACAAATTTGTTACGACCATTTTACACAAACGCTAGTACAAACAAAAAATAGCTTAAGCATAGGATGTATCGTGGTTAATGCAATAGCTAAAAGTGCTAGTTCCCTTAGTCGCATTTAACAACATACATACATATGGTCACGTCTATATCCCTTGTGGGGTAGACAGAGCCACCAGTCTTGAAAAGAGTGATCGGCCACGTTCAGCTATTTGGCTTAATGATATAATTGAGATCAAAATAGTGACAGATTGCTAGCCCGTCGCCTAAAAAAAGAATCTCAAGTTTGTAAGCCTATCCCTTAGTCGCCTTTTACGATATCCATGGGAAAGAGATGGAGGTATTGTTGCCGGGAACCACACGGCGGTTAACAACATTAATAGAAAGAGTGGTTCTTTTCTAACGTGCCACAAACTGAACCTATTTATATATCACTTAAAACATCATGGGTCTCGTTTCCCCCCCTAAAATATAGCGGAACTCGGCGTAACGGCCTGTATCTACATTTTAACGACAATAAAAGTATATTTAGCATATAATGTTAGCGAAACATCTGTGATTTACTCTCGATTTAAATATTTAACTGTAGTACAGTCGAGAACATAAGTATATAGGGCTTCGGTGTACAGTCAAATTAATTTTATCAACTGACCGAAAGTAAATTTCCATAAAAATGTACAATTATGAACAATAGCTATGTACATATAATTTTCTAAAAATCTTATCGTTGTACCGTAATAACGTTAAAATTGGTAGGTCAAGTCGAACCTTGATCAATTCGGGCGATAGGTCAGGTCAAGAGTACCCAAAACCGATGAGCTTGCATGAAGATAGTTATTAATATGGTTATTATTGGTAATCATGGTTATTAATAAGTTATAAATCCGGTTCAAATGCGTAATGCACATAATAAGCACATGTTCAGACTATTTTCGAATTGATGCACATTAGTTTGAATACTAACCGATGTTCTCACGGTGATAGAATTGAGATTCAAATATTGACAGGTTTCTAGCCAATCGCCTAAAACAGGAATCCCAATTATATAAGCCTATCCCTTTTACGCATTTAACGACATCCATGGGAAACAGAAGGGGTTGTCCTATACTTTTTTTCTATTGGTGCTGAGAACCACACGGCACAATCATTATATATATTATAAAACTAGAGGCCGCCCGCGACTTCGTCCGCATGGAAACCCTATGAATCCCGCGGGAACTCCGGGATAAAAAGTAGCTTATATATTATTCTAGGTCTTCAGCTACCTACATATCAAATTTCATTATAATCGGTTCAGTAGTTTTTGCGTAAAAGAGTAACAAACATCCATACTGACATACTCACAAAGTTTCGCATTTATAATATTAGTAGGATTTATTTGAAATTACATAGCTGTCATTTGCGTTTTGTTATTCCAAGTCTGATTCTTTTTTGTTATACCACGTTTTATAGTGACTGACGTTTCATGTCAAGTCACACGGGAACGCTGTCGAACGGGATAAAAAGTATCCTATGTCCGTCTCCTGGCTCAAAGCTACCTCCCTACCATTTTTCAGCCAAATCTGTGCTGCCGTTCTTGAGTTATAAGTGGTGTAACTAACACGACTTTCTTTTATATATATAGAAGATTAGGTATGTTGTTCACTGTACTAACGAGTTCTATCGAAACAGTTATTTTAATTGTGAACCTGAAGTTCCGAGCGGTATCGGTTAGCGGTATCTTTGAGAATTATTGTTCTGATTATAATAAACTACTATAGAATTTATAATATGCCGTGTGGTTTACCCGCACTTTAGGACCACACTATTTCTTTCCCATGGATGTCGTTAAATGCGACTAAGGGTATAGTCACATATTTATCTGAGTTTCAGTATGCTTTCATGCTGATCTAGTAGCGAAAACATAGCGTGTGCCAACTGCTTCTCTTCCCGCTCGTGCAAATTGTAAAAGTCAATAAAGGGAAAAGCTCTTAAACTTGGACTCTTCTTTTAGACAATGGGCTAGCAACCTGTCACTATTTGAATCTCAATTCTATCATGAAACCATACAGCTGAACGTGGCCATTCAGTCTTTTCGAAACTGTTGGCTCTGTCTACCTGGTAAGGGATAAAGATGTGATAATATATACCCGTATATATAAAAATAAATAAATATGTAATAATAAGTCGCTACTATCCCTTAACTTAATATGTTTCTTTGAATTACCTGGTTGACTGGAAGAAATCCCTTACAGGGATAAGTCCGCCCTTGCACATCGTTATTTTTAATGAATTTTTTGTACTACTAAAAATTTGTTGCAAATACTTTATTGTACATAAAGTATTTACAAACAATAAGTCAAAAGTCTAGACTTAACACATTCACCGCTCAAACCGAGCCATCAAGAAGAAAGTCAGCGTTTACAAATCAAAACAAGTGCATGTCATCTCACCAAGCAACGGCAGAGTGGCTGCACTTAGTTGCAACACCATTACACCAGTCAAGAAAGCGTGGTGACCCCACACCCGACGTCAAAGCCAAAACGATATCAATGTCAACGGAACAAAGCACAAAATCTAATACAAAAGTCTTAACGCGAGTTAACGTCTTAGATCCCCACGATTCGCGGGATTGTAACCTCACAAAATTAATTTTACCGTCGCGCTTTTCAATTTCCACGTCTTTTGAACTTTATTTACTTAGCGTTAAAGTGGCGTTTCATTTCGTAGTGTTGAGGGAAAACGTGGTAATATTGTTGACAAGTTCCGCATTAGACTCGCGACGAAACTTTCAGGCATTAAAATAATTAAATGATCGTTACTTTATCAAAATAGCTATTTATTTACACCATACACTTTAAACATATATGCGTAATGCAATAAATCTATATTTATTTTTATAAAAGAGGATTAATTAAGGAGGATTTTATTTTTTGCCGTGTGGTACCCGGCACCAATACAAAAAAGAATAGGACCACTCCATCTCTTTCCCATGGAGGTCGTAAAATCTTAAATCTAAATCTCTTAAAAGTATCTTAAAGCTGAATAGCTGAACGTGGCCTATCAGTCTTTTCAAGACTGTTAGCTCTGTCTACCCCGCAAGGGATATAGACGTGATTATATGTATGTAATATAATAGGTTCAAACAGTAACAATATATTTCTTTATATGTATGTATGTAAACAGTATATTATTAAACTTCTTCTGCCACCATCTTTTTTCACTAAAACCACTATCTTATACTATAGATACTAATATTACAGTTAGAAGTTAGTTAGAAGTTTAGTTAAGTTAGAAGAGTTTGTTTGTTTGAACGTGCTTATCTCAAGAACTACTGGTTCGAATTGAAACATTCTTTTTGCGTTTAAGGCTTTAGGCTTTATAACATCTCGCTGCAACTATAAGGAGCAAATAAATAATGGAAAGTGTGAAAAACAAAACGGGGAACATTATTCATCCTTGAGGGCTTCAATGATGCCCAAAATAACAATTCCACGCGGACGAAGTCGCGGGCACAGCTAGTCAATGTGATATGTTTTTAGCTGCCACTCCGTCGCTGTGATGAAATATGATTTGGCGACCTGAAAATCATTATTAAGGCATTAATTCACTGCGGGGTAGACAGAGCAAACAGTCTTGAAAAGACTGAAGGGCCCCTTTCAGCTGTATGGCTTAATGATGGAATTGGGATTTAATTGGTGACAGGTTGCCGTCCCATCGCCTACAAAGATAACCCCAACTTTATTAGCCTTTCCCGCGTCGCGGTCGCAGCTAGTCTCTGATAATATTATCTTATTGTGTCATATGATTAATTATCTATGAGTGTCAATGTCATTGTCAAGAGAGATAGACTAACAGTTTGTAACGGACATACAATAAATCAGTTTGTCATGGCGTCATCATGAGACCGAAGCTTGAATGTTCATAAATTCCTGTATGAAACACTTATCTATATACTTTACATCGTACGAAGTTATATAAATGCAAAAACTGGTAGTCAACCCGCAAAAAGATGGGACCAAAAGCTTCCGACATACTTACTCTGTGTTAGAAGCGGATTCATAGTCATATCTACCAGCAGCAGAACCGCTACTATAGCGCTGACGGCCATCTTGCATCTGAGCTGCCACTTGAGCTGTAAGCCCAGGCTGATGAGCAGCTCAGCCACTATCCTGGTCAGCTCACCAGCTGTGCGCCAACGACGCCAGAGGATGGCGGAGTTCAAGGCGAATAGGGCGGCGCCCGAGCCACAGATGTAGGCCTGAAATTAACATACACTTTGAAATCTATATAAGGTAATATTATAAAGCTGATGAGTTTGTTTGAACGCGCTAAACTCAGGAACTACTGGTTCGAAATGAAAAATTCTTTTTGTGTTGAATAGACCATTTATCGAGGAAAGCTTTATGCTATTTAACATCACGCACCAACTTTAGGAGCGAAGAAATAAAATAAAATGTGAAAAAAAAAACGGGGAAAATTATTCATCCTAGAGGGCTTCAATGATGCATAAAATAACTATGTCATGAGGACGAAGTCGCGGGCACTGCTAGTTTTATGATCAATACTTATATAGGTAGATGAACATCCAAGACCCAGGCCAATTAGAAAAAGTTCGTTTCTCGTCATACCCTGGCCGGAGTTTAAACCCGGGACCTCCGGTGTCACAGGCAAGCGCACTACCGCTGCGTCACAGAGGCCGTCCATCATTGCCAGAGAATAGCAGAGTTTAAAGCGAATACTGCGACTTGTGGGCCACAGATCAGGGCAACTTATACGTCACAAATGTAAAAATTAAAAAAAAAAGACTGACACGTCAGCTGAATTGCAAACTGGAATGAGACGACCATTCCAGTTCCCGACTCTCAACTTTTGTGTCATGTTCCCAGCAGCATTTTTTATATGCCTTACTATTACATTAGTGAAGTTACTAACACGATATTGTTGTCATATACCGTGTGGTACCCGGCACCAATACAAAAAAGAATAGGACCACTCCATCTCTTTCCCACAGATGTCGTAAAAGGCGACTAAGGGATAGGCTTATGAACTTGGGATTCTTTTTTAGGCGATGGGCTAGCAACCTGTCACTATTTGAATCTCAATACCATCATAAAGCCAAACAGCAGAACGTGGCCTATCAGTCTTTTCAATACTGTTCGCTCTGTCTACCGCGCAAGGGATATAGATGTGATTATATGTATGTATGTAGGTTATATTACCTGAAAGGCTTCCGCTCCACAGTCGTTGGTACCCGCGCAGACAGCCAATCCTATCATGCACACTGTATAGGTCACCAGGAGACCCCCAGTCACCGACTGCTCCCAACGGAATATCCTCATCGACCTTGAGAGTTATAGAATAGAATAGATTTATTTTCAAAATTGGATACATAGTATCACTTATTGACGTCACATCAGTTAAATCTAATTATAACTACCTACTACCGCTTCCAAAGCGCATGTGTAGAAGAAGCGGCGGAACAAACTACACTGCAGCATGTTCATCGGACGTCAATATACAAATATAGATCGCTTAAATCTAAATCATGGACGAATGGCCATTGTTTACATTAAAAAACATGAATGAATGTAGAACTAGTTATTTCGATACGAATATTTCGTCAAATAAATAAAGATAAAGATAAAATAAAATATGTACACACTGTACAAATTATGTCAACACCATATAGTTATAAGGAAGTCAATTAATTTTTACCTCCCTATAGAGGTAAATAAATGTCTCGTCGCCTCTAACATAGGAATGAACCACACGGGTTGATAGTTCTGAATCATACATATACATATGAATAGGTACATACACCTTCATTTTAGGCTGTAATAGTCGATTACTTACTTACTGGTCACTGTTTCAGTAATTAGTAAACAAAATCAAGTCTTATATCTTACTGGGAAGACAGGGCCATCAGTCGCAAAAAGAATGAAAGGCCACGTTCGGCTTTATAGTGGAATTGAGATTCAAATAGTGACATGTTGCTAGCCCATCGCCTACGAGAAGAATCCCAAGTTTATAAGCGTGTCCCTTAGTCGCCTTTTACCACATCCATGGGTAAGATGTTATTCTATAACTTACAAGAAGAATCCCAAGTTTATTAGCGTGTCCCTTAGTCGCCTTTTACCACATCCATGGGTAAGATGTTATTCTTTTGATTGAATGATTTTATACTCTATTCTTTAGTGCCGGGAACCACACGGCGCATACTTATCTAAGTATTTCATAATTAAGTTAATTTTATTACCTGACATGCATAGTGATCAAAGACACAATGGCGCCGAGGGTCAGGAGACGGAGGATGAGCATCACGATTCTCTCCTTATCCTCCATCGTAGCGGTCAGCATTTCTTCTAACTGGACCACATGCAAATGGGGCATCTTCGAGCAAAATCTCACAGATTGAAACTCGTGGAAATGATTTAACTAATTATTTAAGTTATTAAGATGCATGGAAAATGTAAACGGTTTATTGTAAACTATATATAAATGTACATATGTCGATTATATAGGTACATATGAATAATGAAATTTTAAATATGACTTGTTGAAAATGACAGATTGGATTTAACTGACAGGATTTGTGCCGTTTTCTTGACAAAGGAAGAAATATATGTACATTTCCTAAGAGGGTAGGCAGAGGCTGTCTTTCATTTATCATCAGAGGTAGAAATTTTAAAAAATAATAAATATCATTCCGTGTAGCTGAGCATTTTTATGATATGCTACGTATGTAAATTAATTAATTAATGAATTCTATCATTAAGCCATATAGCTGAGCGTGGCTAGCAGTCTTTTCAAGACTGTTGGCTCTGTCTACCCCACAAGGGACATAGACGTGACCATATGTATGTACATATGTATGTAAGGACTTGATGGGATGCATGTATGTATGAAATGTGACATAATACTATAAGTATACTTACTTATTTTTATCAACAGTTTCTGAGCTAGAGTGTGAAAAGACAAACAGACGAACATGTGAACCCAGATTCTTTCCTAAGTAATGCGCAACCATCCTTATAACCTAAATTAATGAACGATGTTTTTGTTACACTGTAGCAGTTAAATGTATGTAATGTAAAAATATCTAAGTTTAATAATAAATAAATAAAATAAATGTGCCTCTTACTACAATGCCTACGATAAGAAACACTAAATAATCCAGCCATATTGGTTACAGGTTACGCATCGGCAACATGCCGGTTTCCTGGTGCGCCTGCGCACTCGCAAGTGACTTTCTCGGACGAAGCGCGGGTGGAGGGGACCGTGGCTACCTACACCTGCGAGCGGGGGTTCGAGCTCCTGGGGCCCGCGCGCAGGGTCTGCGGACCCAATGGAAGATGGACCCCTGACGGGATTCCCTTTTGTGGTAAGTTGTTAAAACGATAGACTGGTTCAATGTTGCCCTGCTTAAGTCAAACAGAAATTGCCAAATAAACCACACGCTCTCTCTAGTTTGGGAAATAGAATGAAATAGAATTGTTGCACATCAAGGAAAAGGAAAGGTCGGAGTGGAAAGACCTAGACGAACGTATCTTGATCAAATTAAGGACGTCCTGGTAAAGGGTCAGGTCAAAAGTACCCGAAACCGCCGAGCTTGCATGAAGAGAGTTATGAATGAGGATGAAGCGAAGGAAGTATGCAGAGATCGTGGCAAGTGGAAAGAGGTAGTCTCTGCCTACCCCTCCGGGAAAGAGGCGTGATTTTATGTATGTATGTTGCACATATTTTAAGCACAGAAGTCAATTCTATATAAGGAGACCGCTGAAGTTGAAGAAGGAGACCTGTATAACAGCTTCAAAATAATTCGGAAATCTCATGGTTACGGGGTCTCGACGGAGGTTCTAAATAGGTTTATAACTTCTTTGTTACAAAGCATTTTGTATCTGGCTCGAACTTATTTGCAACTAAAAATAAAGCACCACACATAAATGTTACATACAGTTAAAAAAATTAAAAAAAATTACACCATCAAAATATGGTTTCAATAAGTACTTATCGAATATGTAATGAAATTTATAAGTATCACACGAATTCAAAATAGCAGCAATTAAACAATATTTACTACTCCATCGAAATATTTCGGTACATTATAAAATAATAAGTACTAGTTAACAGCTGAACGTGGCCTGTCAGTCCGTTCATTACTGTTGACCCTGTCTACCCCGCAAGGGATATAGACGTGACTATAAGTATGTATGTAACTACTAGTAAATTTATTTTTAAAAGGTACGAATTTAATTTTTTAAAATGGCAACACTTACTAAATATGGTCGTATTGTTTAAAAAAAAACGGGTGCATTTATCGAACGTATTTAAATTCGCTATTTGCTTTAACATTACGAGTGTTACGCCGCGGGATTCGCTGTCAGAGGCTGACCCACTTTTACTTTCTTCGAGAAATCACTTCTCATGAGCGAGTATCGTCTAAAAAGCGGAAGGCCATTGTCAATATGGATGTCTCCCACCGCTCTCTCTCTCTGCGAAAGTCTATTGTGCCCTTGAAGTCTTCACTGGATGGAAAATCTTCTATGGGTTAGTATTAGATTGTTTTTGTTCAGCACCAATGCAATACGTTATTGGTTAACTGTTATGTATTGCTAATAATTCTGTTGTGTTCTTTTTCTAAAATATTTTTTTTTTCTTTCTTTCTGTCTGTATGTATGATCACGCTTATCTCCGAAAGTATGGAACCGATTTACTTAAAACTTTCACCAATTGCTTTGTTTTAACTCAGAAAAAACATTTAAATTTGGTTTCATCAAAATCGGTTCACTAAAAAAAGTTATCGTCATTTTAATGAACTCAAGGCATGAGTTTGCCTGAAAATAAGTTTACGCGGGAAAATCCGAAATTTACGCGGACGAAGTCGCGGGCAACAGCTAGTTTGAAGTAGTTTTAGAGGTTTTTGGTGAAAATACATAATAAATTTTAAGCTCATCTGCTATGCTTTCAATTTTAATTAAAAGTAGAGAAATTTCAAGTTTACATAATGTGACGTAATTTCCAATTTCCATATTACATTGGTTACGTTATGATGCAGAAATTAATTTCGTTGATTTAATTAATTGTATTAAATTGTTTTGATTGATTCCGCTTATTATCTTTAAGAAAGTTGAGCACAGTCTTCTTCGCATATGTACATACATATATAAAATTCTCGTAATGTGAAAATCACTGGTAGGTGGGATGATACGAGTATTATAGGTAATCATTGAGTAGCTACATAAATCATACGGAATCACCATCATTGTTCACAAACTACCAGGTTGTATATAGTTGCATGTATACATACATATAATAGACAGACATATAAAAGATAGACATTGCCGGGTAGACAGAGACAGCAGTCTTGAAAAGACTGATATTGTGACAGGTTGCTAGCTCATCGCTTAAGAATCCCAAGTTTATAAACCTATCCCTTAGTCGCCTTTAACGACATCCTATTCTTACTTTTATTGGTGCCTGAAACCACACGGCAAATATATAAATAGTTTCACGAACATATTGTGTACAAATTTCAATAAAACGTCTATAATTTTAGGCCAGGTGGAATAACAAAAAGAGATTAACTTTCTCCTAACTATTAAAGTGGAAAATTCTTCATCATCATAATTCCTTTATACTGTTCCGTCAAAGAAATCTTTATACTAATTACATGATATTATTCTTTCTAAACAAAATAATACTCATGTAATCAAAGGTTATTATTAACTAACTATATAAAAACTTTTTGTTTAGTAGTGAGAGTTTAAGAGTTCGTGACTGACAGACAACGCACAGATAAAACTTGTATGTGATGCGAAAATATAGCGTAAATTTTCTTTGGGGACTTTACCCAATACTTAAACGGGTCACGTCTATATACCTTGCGGGGTAGATCACTTAGTCGCCTTATACGACATCCCCGGAAAAGAGATGGAGTGGTTCTAATCTTTTTTCTATTTGTGTCGAGAACCACACGGAACTTTATTATAGGCAAAACATATAAACTTAAAATTGGTTAAGTATCTTTATTCAATGTACATACATACACACATATAGTCACGTCTATATCCCTTATATGCGGGGTAGACAGAGCCAATCTTTAAGAGACTGATAGGCCACGTTTCAATATTCATATCCCGTTTTTGTCTCAATATTATTTTCTAAGATAATCAGATACAACTTCGATAGTACACCCAGTTTGCTCGATCGGTTACAAACAAACAAACAGACAATTACATAAAGCGAGGCACGGACAGACAATGACACCTGCCTACCTGCTATCGCGGTAATAGTAGATAGTGAATACTGACCGACATTGGGTACCGTTACTTGCAAATGACAAGCTGAAGCGGGAATCTTTATATGTATTAAGGCAGAAAACTTTATAATATTTATAAAAAAAATCTTTATTTTTACGTAGAAAATTTTATATTTTACGCAGAAAACTTTATATATAGGTACGCAGAAATCTTTATAATACTTAAAAAAACTTAATATTTACACAGAAAACTTTATATTTATATTTATATATATATATATATATATATAAATATAAATATAGCCAGTTATCGTATATAGTATAGCGACACCGGTCTGACATCGGCAACCATTGCAGGGGACACCAACCGATATTGGATCTGTGGTTGCACGACCAATTACTTGAATATGCAGGTTTCCACACGATATTTTTCCTTACCGTAAAAGCAACGGTTAGTACTTAAACTAATGAAAGTAATGAGTAAAAAGATTATTTTTAAAAAGTGACTGAAATACGATTTTGTTATCACGCTCCATGTCGATTTGAACCACAGACGCTCAACGACGTAATCGCTGTCTCTTGTCACTCGACCCAATGAAAACTTCTCCATATTCTGGAATTTTAAAATGCAAACCATATCACGTTCGCACGCGCCCATGCTGTCGGTCAGTAATGAATGCTCTCTTGATGGCATTCGTAATGAACCGCCATAAATATAAATAGCCTCGGAGGTGTCATTGTGTTGGGAATACGCAAGCGCAATATTAACTTTTTTTAAAGAAAAAAAAAACATGCTTTTTCTTTTTCGTCTAAAGGTTCGGTCGTGGAAATTTGTAGGTGTGGTATATTAATAAATGCGTGATGGAATTGAGATTCAAATAGAGACAGGTTGCTATCCCATCGTCTACAAGGAAAAACCAAAGTTTAGGAGCCTTTCCTTTATTCGCCTTTTACGACATGCATGAGAAAAAGGAAGCTTTTTGTGTTCCGTAGGTGTCCATGTAAAAAAAAGGCTTTTTACAGAGTGGAAATGGCACAAGTTGAAATCTTTATGTGATTATATACTAAAGATTTTTTTTTAATTTTGTCTCTTCATGAGTTTAATAAACCCGATAATCTAATGTTAATCTCTCCTTTCGTTCGCCAATAGCAAAGCCAATAGTAAGCCAGCTATTTCAAAATAACTTCCCTGGTATAGTAGACGCATGCGCAGCTCAAGTTGCAACTGCAACGGTCACGCCATCTGGGGCGGAAAGGTAAAACTTCTGTCGCCGTTAGTACGGTATCACTAGACTTCTAAGGAGTTAGGGATACGATATCAAATTATTTTTGTAGGTGTTCAACTTGGTCAATCGCTTACGCGAGAAATCTTTAATTAAAGAAATCTCGAAATACTATACTTCTAGAATAAAAGGTGGCAACTTGGGATTCTTCTTTTATACGATGGGCTAGCAACTTGCCACTACATTAATCCCAATTCTATCATTAAGCCAAACAGCTGAACGTGGCCTTTCAGTCTTTTCCAAACTGTTGGCTCTGTCTATATTGTAAGTGATAAACACATGACTTTATGTCTGTAACAAAATAAGGAGATGGAAATTTGCTATGATTAGGGAGTTAAGAGTTATTTGCAACACTTTGTTCTCAAGTACAGTTAAGCCCGTCTACATGCGATAACTGGCTGTAAATTGACGCAAATTGAGCAGTCACGCCATCTAGCGGCACCAGCTGTGATCTTATTGGAATATCGATCGCTATAATGTTGTGATCGGCGTTACAATAACGTTTTGCCAAGTCGGGTTCTGGAAACTTTTGAAGATCAAGTTGTAGGTACTATGAAGTTGGCTTGAAACAAATTTGCTGTTGTGTGTGAGGATACAAGCTTAATGAAACTATATCACTAGATAATTTTCCCATGAATGTCGTAAAAAGCGACTAAGGGATAGGCTTACCAACTTGGGATTCTTTTTTAGGCGATGGGCTACCAACCTGTCACTATTTGAATCTCAATTCTATCATTTAGCCAAATAGCTGAACGTGGCCATTCAGTCTTTGCAAGACTGTTGGCTCTGTCTACCCCGCAAGGATGAAGTCCTATTTTCTCTGTGTGTATCTATGTTAGTATGCGCTTCGGAAGACAAAAGACATATTTCAAACTATAAGTAAATCAAATTATTTAAATTTCTATTTTCTTCCTGGACATAAAAGACAGACAGTAATTGTTCTTCAAAAGAGAACCTGACCCAAATTCCTCATATCACGAGAAATGCATTACTTAGCAAGGTGCCGCGAACTGCTAATTTAATATCGTAACGTCCACTTTGCCATCGGGTGGTCATTGACCTCTGAAACAATAGGGAAGACGCCAGTGAGGAAACAAAGGAAACAAGCAAAAATAAAGAACTTTGATTTTAAATAAAATAGTTTTTAACTTTAAATAAAGAACACGAGGTTAACAAACATAGACGCATATCTAGTGTCTTAAAAGGTATGTAGGTACTTAAAATCAGGCACTTTTTCTGGAAAAGTAGGCAGAGACTACTAGTCCACTTCGTTAGGTTAAACGTCGATTTTTCATATTTGTATGACTTACAAAATATATAACATACCTACATAAAATCACACTTCTTTTTCCCGGACGGCTAGGCTGAGACTAAGTAAATAACACTTGCCACGATCCCTGCATAATTAAGAAAATTTCGCTTCATCAACATTCATAACTCTCTTTCATGCAAGCTCGGCGGTTTCGGGTACTGTTGACCTGACCCTTTGCCAGGACGTCCTTAATTTGATCAAGGTACGTTCGTTTAAGTCTTCCCACTCCAATCTATACTAATATTATAAAGCTGAAGAGTTTGTTTGTTTGAACGCGCTAATCTCAGGAACTACTGGTTCGAATTGAAAAATTCTTTTTGTGTTGAATAGACCATTTATCGAGGAAGGCCTTAGGCCATATAACATCACGCTGTAACTATTAAGAGCGAAGAAATAATGGGAAAATCCTTGAGGGCTTCAATGATGCCCAAAATAACTATTCCACGCGGACGAAGTCGCGGGCACAACCAGTGTTGTATATTTACGTACTTAGTCGAATTGCTTTCATTCATCCTCGCCACGTGACCAAACCATCAAGCTCTCATCCTAGCCGCTATACCATAAAATCCACAACTCACTATAAATTAGCACTCTATCACTACGCCAGACAGGCCAACATTATAACTGTTTTAAATCTTAAAAAGTATGGTGCCGTGTGGTTCCCGGCACCAATACAAAAAAGAATAGGACTACTCCATCTCCTTCCCATGGATGTCGTAAAAGGCGACTAAGGGATAGGGTAACAAACTTGGTGTTCTTTTTAGGCGATGGGCTAGCAACCTGTCACTATTTAAATCTCAATTCTATTATTAAGCCAAATAGCTGAACGTGGCTATTCAGTTTTTTCAACAATGTCGGCTCTGTCTGCCCCGCAAAGGAAGACGTGTCGTAAAAGTACGAAAGTAAGAAGGACGTGTTATATTTACATACCTAGAGCGCTCTGTTGAAAGCGAGAGCGTTCTGGCCTCAGAAGAACAATCCTATGGAAGTGCCCTATGCATGTACTTTTCCTGCATACCTAAATAAACAAACCCGGATATAAACATGGCGGACTAGAGATGTTCATTTAGTCGATAATATTTTATCGATGGACGAGTGAGTTAAGATGTTTATTTCCGAATTAAATTTATAAAAAAAAAAAAAAAATTACATCGGGAATCCTTACTATCTTGGCTATAATCTAAGGTCCAACAATATTGTATCTATTACCTATGTCATTCTGATAAAGTGTTTGGAAATCAAATATAATTACATACATAAATAAAATCACGCCTCTTTTCCGGAGGGGTAGGCAGAGACTACCTCTTTCCACTTGCCACGATCTCTGCGTACTTCTTTCGCTTCATCCACATTCATAACTCTCTTCATGCAAGTTCGGCGGTTTCGGGTACTTTTGACCTGACCCTTTACCAGGACGTCCTTAATTTGATCAAGATACGTTCGTCTAGGTCTTCCCACTCCGACCTTTCCCTCCACACTCTCCTTGTATATCTGCTTAGTCATCCCGCTTTCATTCATCCTCTCCACATGACCGAACCATCTCAACATACCCTTTTTTATTCCTGTAACTACATCTTCTTTCACATCACAACATTTCCTTATCACGATGTTCCTTATCCGGTCACTCAATTTCACACCCATCATACTCCTTAACGCTCTCTTTTCCACTGCATTTGTTCTGTTTTCGTGCTTCTTTTGCCATACCCAACTTTCACTCCCATACATTAATGTCGGGACCAACACGCCCCTATACTGGCTGTGGCCAGTCGAGCCTTTTTGGATAGTTTCTGACTGCTCATAAAGGCATGCAAAGCTCCATTCACCATGTTCCCCGCGTTCACTCTCCTTTCAATATCACTATCACACTTGCCATCTGATGTAAACTTTGATCCTAGATATACAAACTCTTTCAATTGCTCAACTTTTTCTCCTCCAATCAAAATATTACATGCTGTCATTTCTTTCTCCATTTCAAAAACCAGTGTTTTAGTTTTACTTACGTTAACTTTCATTCCTTTCTCTTTTAAAGCTTCACGCATACAGTTTACCATCTCCTGTAATTCTTCCGCTGATGACGCCAATATAACCTGATCGATCGGCATAGAGCAGACATTTGACGAGTAACTCATTCATCCTTAATCCAATTTCAGACTCTTTCAAATCTGTCAAACTATCCATAAATAGGTTGGCGGACGAAGTCGCGGGCACAGCTAGTTTATCGATAAGATTCTATGTTCGATGATGTTCAACACTAGCACACGTGTTTATGTTTTCGATGTGAATGAAATATTGAGAATATTACAATTTTTTAAAGCTCACAACAAAGAAGATTAAAAGTAATAAGGTTTTTAAACACATTTCATTAAATACACTGTATGATAGACCATAATTTAACCAAATATTAACCACTTACCGGTGAAAGGTTAAATTCGGCCTATTTTTGCTTTGGCATAAGCCACAATATGCTATTGAACACTTCATTTGTTGTTTATTAACGATTAATATAAGGACAACTTGGTAAACAACAGAAAAACACGGGATTTCCTCGGAAAAACGTAAAATCCTCACGGTGATAACTTCCACGAGTAAGCTAAGCGGGCTACTTAAGATGGCGGTGCTCCAGCACAAACACATCGAAGCCAATGAAGAGGGTGCTGATAAAAGAGTGTAAACGTTTTTTCTCCCGTTAAACCACTGTTGTGAGAAAGAGACAGATATATCAGTTTTTATTTCTGAGTCAAGTTAAACAATTAGGGCACCTCCATAGAATATTATTTCATTGGTTCTGGCAAACGAAGCAAAGTCCGCGCCGCTACCGACGCGGAAGTGACTTGACTTACTGTGTAACTACTGTTATTTTACTGTGAATCAATCAGTTAATTTACTTGCTTTAATAAACTATTTTATTAGGTAAAATGTGTTTAGCGAAGGTTTAACGCAGTTTTTAAAGCGCGGTTAAATACCGCCGTTTCGCTTTTTATTTTGACGTGAAAAGGGACAGCGATAGATAGATAGAGACAAAACGTTTAAATACCACCGTTTCGCTTTTTATTTTGACGTGGAAAGGGACAGCGATAGATAGATATAGACAGAACGTTTATTCGACAGCGTTACAGGCACTAAACAAATAATACGATTGTTTATCGAGCGATAAAAATGTCATCGCGCGTGCGATGCTAGGACACGCAGTTATTATCTCAGAGCGCATACGCAGTTGTGGTTTATTTTTGTGTCCTATTCTTTTTTGTATTGGTGTCGGGAACCATACGGCATAATGTTATATACGCTCAAATAAAAAAAATGGACTAAAGGAAATCTTTGTACAAGGGCACTACTATTTACAATAAACTAAAACAATGGGCCGAACTAAAACCTATCTTAAGTCTTAAGTATAAATATATCTTAAAATATTATATTAGTAAATTTTACTAGTCCGTGGCGCCACAAATTTTACTAAGATAAACCATAACGCGTTTTTACACGACGTCTAAATGTGTTAACGCCATCTAGTGACACATTTTACAATTATTGCACACAAAGAAACTAGCGCCCGACGGCGAACCACGGTACTATTCTTTACACGAATTTATTTTAACTACTAGTTAGTTAGTATTATATACCGATCACAGCATGTGGAAAGATGTAGTCTCTGCCTACCCCTCCGATAAACAGATGTTTTAATATATGTTAGTACTTGTGCCGTGTGGTTTCCGGCACCAATGAAAAAAGAATAGGAAGTGGTCCTATTATTTTTTCATTGGCACATCTCCTTCTCATGGATGTCGTAAAAGGCGACTAAGGGATAGGCTTATAAACTTGGGATTCTCGTTTTAGGCGATGGGCTAGCAACCTGTCACTATTTGAATCTCAATTCTATCATTAAGCCAAATTGTTGAACGTGGCCATTCAGTCCTTTCAAGACTATTGGCTCTGTCTACACCGCAAGGGATATAGACGTGACCATATGTATGTATGTATGTTAGTACTGGTCCCGATGGGCCGCTGGTAACTAGGACAGAGTCATTCACGCGACGCGGTAGTTAACATGAGTGCGGCAGGGCTGCCGATGTTGTGTAAAATAAAACTGATTGACTGACTGACTGAAATATAAAAAAATAGCATAGCCCAAACGGATTATCTAGAATTCACCGCGAATTTAACGCAGTAATGGAAATTGACGGGACGTGATTAAAATCTAGCAATCTGGCCTTTCAGTCTTTGCGAGACTGTTGGCTCTGTCTACCCCGTATGGAATGAAGAAGTGATTATATGTATGAGTTTGTATGCATGTTATCGTAAGAATCTCGCTGTAAATGATGTGACTTCGTATAAAACTGGGAATGAATACACTTCCTAATAACAATAAAAGTGAATAAACTTACTTGCGGGCGTATGCAGTTAATCAGATTTTATTTTGGTCAGTTTTTTAATTGAAAATTATTTGTTTAACTAATTGTTGCCTAGCCAGAATAAATACTTTTTTAAAACTACCTAGATGCCAAAATTTAAATAATAATATTTTTAGTCTTTTTTAATATAATTAATATTAGAATAATTTTTTTTTAATATAATTAATATTATTTAGGAATCATATTTATGTATGTAATTAATGAACTTTTTATATTTATTCAACATATTTATTAACATCTATAATATAATATTTACATTTTAGATTTGTAACACCCACATTCCACATCTAAAAAGTGTTGTAGTGTTTAGAAAACTATTGGTCGGAAAACCCCAATAAGGTTAATGAAAATAATAATAAATATATATGTATTTATTTATGTATTTAAGTTGAAATATTGAACTAGATTCTGAAAACAAGTACTCTATTTAAACCATTTTTATTAACTCCTAAACAAAGGTTTTTGTGTCAGCCCTACATAACGGGTGCGCGTGCGCACTTGTCACTAACGGTGGCGACCGCGACCGGTTCGGACGATCGATGTTCAATCGCATACTATTATACTATACTTTACTACTCTTGAATGAATGAATACATTATTGTGCACGATACAGCAAGAAATTTTATAGTGCCGTTCGGTTTTAAGCATTTTAGAACAGAATTAAACTTTTAACATAATTTGATAATAATACCGTGTACTTTCCGGCACCAATATAAAAAAGAATACGACCAATCTATCTCTTAATAATATTTCTCACTGCTGTCGTAAAAGGCGATTAAGGGATAGGCTTATTAACTTGGGATTCTTTTAGACGATGGGCTAGCAAGCTGTCACTATTTGAATCTCAATTCTATCATTAAGCCAAACAGCTAAACGTGGGCTATCAGTCCTTCAAGACTGCTGGCTTTGTCTACCCCGCAAGGGATATAGACGTGACCATATGTATGTATCTCTCCATCAGTTTGGGCTGTCTGTTGATATGTCAGTCAGTCTGTATCCTATATAAATATAAATGTGATATCTTATATATAAAATTCTCGTGTCACAATGTTCGTCCCCGTACTCTTCCGAAACGGCTTTACCGATTTTAACCAAATTTTGCATGCATATTCAGTAGGTCTGAGAATCGGCCGACATCTATTTTTCAAACACCTCAATGATAAGGGTTGTCCACACTTAATTTTTTTTTTATCTAGAAATTACTTAAAAAAATATTTATAAGGCAAAACAACGTTTGCCGGGACAGCAAATAGATATTTAAAGATTGGATGTGTTCATAAACTGTTATAACAGTTCACATCGATGTGACACTAGCAACATGCGTAATCGATCAATCATATCGATATCTCGAGCGAAACATCGGCTCGATCGCGGTCGGCCACACCGTTACGACACACTTCGCAGGCCCGTTTCCAGGGCTGGATTGCTTACTGCAGTGTAGTTTGTTCCGCCGCTTCTTCTACACACGCGCTTTGAAAGCGGCAGTAGTTATAATTAGATTTAAGTGATGTGACGTCAATAAGTGATACCTTGTATCTAATTTTGAAAATGAATCTATTCTATTCTATTCCATTCTACTATAATTTACTAGTATATAAATTAAATATATACGGGACAAATTACACAGATTGAGTTAGCCTCGAAGTAAGTTTGAGACTTGTGTTACGAGATACTAACTCGACGATACTATATTTTATAATAAATACTTATTATACATAAACACCCAAGACCCAGGCCAATTAGAAAAAGTTCTTTTCTCATCACGCCCTGGCCGGGATTCGAACCCGGGACCTCCGGTGTCACAGACAAGCGTACTACCGCTGCGCCACAGAGGTTATAGGTTATAGATAACTAGTTGAATATTCCTCTTGGATTTTAGTTCCAGTTGTACATATTGATACGTGTATATCCCTTGCGGGGTAGACAGAGACTCAGTATCGAAAAGACTGAAGGCCACGCTGGCTTCATGATGGAATTGAGATTCAAATAGTGACAGGTTGCTAGCCGATCGTCCCAACGAAGAATCGCCCGGTTTATTAGCCTATCCCTTATTCGCCTTTTACGACATCTATGGGAAAGAGATGGAAAACCCAGTTAGTATTTTGTTCTCGGAAACCTAATGCGGTTAACAAAGAGGCTATTGTTATAAAGAAAGGCAACATAAGTTTAGTCACTACGCCATTGTTCCCCACAATACACACGTAATATGTGGTATTACTTACCAAAGAAGTGGTATATAGTCGTATTAACACTGTTATGCGAAGTCTACCCCGCAAGGGATATAGACGTGATTATATATGTATGTAATTATGTATGTATGCCTGAGAATAATCTTTAAACCCCAAAATTACTGTCTAAATTGGGGTAAACCACTACAGAATGTAACAGTTTTGATATTAACTTTTTAAAAGTTTGTTCTTTTTTGTGTTTTTAAATGGCCAGCATCACTATATGTCAGATTTTTTTAAACTGCCTTAATAAAAGGCACGCTAAATATATTAATCAATGCTTACAGCGTTCAGATAAAAATGAGTAAGTTTATCGCATAATTAATTCAAAGTAGGTATCGATAACTCGAAGATTATCACAGACGGCCCAGACAGAGCCAACAGTCTTGAAAAGATTGATAGGCCACGTTCAGCTGTTTGGCTTTATGATGGTATTTAGATTCAAATAGTTACAGGTTGTTAGCCCATCGCCTAAAAGAAGAATCCCAAGTAATCATATAAGCCTATCCCTTAGTCGCCTTTTACGACATCCATGGAAACGAGATGGGGTGTTCCTATTCTTTTTTTTATTGTTGCCGGGAACCACACGGCACTTACTTACTTATAACAATAATCTTAATTGAATGTAAAGCGGCCACGATCAAATGACCATTGAATTGGCAAGTGCTACTTGACTTAAATAAGTTGGTCTGTCCTTGTATGGTGTTCGTATCGAGTTTGATGACGCATGCAAATTGTCACCCGACCCACAGACCCGTGGGGTCAATGGCCCACTGCCGAGAAAGTGGGACGCTTCTAATTATAATTATATATGGATATTCTCGGCTGTGCCTCCGCATACATTTTATAATATCGTTAGTCGGTGTAAGTTTTAAGGACTGAATGCTAATAAGGTGTTAAGTAAATTATAATAATTAGCCCAGTAGGAGTATCGGTTAACGTTCATACTAATCTAGGTAACTATGTTTTTAAAAAAAATATTTAAAATTTTATGAATCTCTAACTTATCTGTAACTTCGGTCAGCGACGCTTTTTATTGTATCGCACACATATAGTTAACTAGCTGTGCCCGCGACTTCGTGCGTGAAATAGTTATTTTGGGCATCATTGAAGCCCTCAAGTATGAATAATTTTCCCCGATTTTTTTCTCATTCTACATTATTTCTTCGCTACTAATAGATGCAGCGTGATGTTATAAAGCCTTCCTCGATAAATGGTCTATTCTACAAAGAATTTTTCAATTCGAACCAATAGTTCCTGAATTAGCGTGTTCAAACAAACAAACTCTTCAGCTTTATAATATTAGTATAGATATAGTAAGTGGACACGAACTTTTATATTTATAGCAATTTTAACGTTTGGGTCGTTAAAGTTATTAAAATAACATCCCCATTCTAAGAGTATTAGGAAATATACAAAATCTAGTAAATAGTATATTTATTTAATCTGTGTGTACAACAGTTGGACTTAATACCACAAGGCGTTCATGTATTGTATATAGTGCATGGGACAAGACAAATTTATGTGAATTTTTGATAGGAAACGTTAATATAATTTAGGCATAAGAGTTTGTTGAAAAATATTCAACGTAATAATAAAAATCAACCACTACAAATCGATATCGACTCCTTTTGTGAAGTCGGATAAATTTCTAAAACCTTCTAGGTAAGTGTAAAACTTCCTGAAAACCGCATAAAAATCGGTTGAGCAAAACGCGAGACAATCGCGGATATACATACTAAGAACAAACAAACATACATACCTACAGGTCAAACTCAGAACCACTTTTTTATTGTAGACGGTTAAAAATCTTCACGACGCAGATACGATGAAAGTTAGACTAGAATAAGTTTCTCAATGTTTAGGTATCCTATCCTAACATTCACTTTAATTCTATAGAAATGTTAATAAATTCTTACTAATTTTATTTTGGAACCGCTGATTCAGAGTAACACTTTCCATATTGAATCATTCATGAATGACTTGGCACAGAAACATTTAGAGAGCTCTGAACAAGGATAAAGCTTTGAACTTTGACACACGTTAAACTTTCTTTCAACTATAAAATTATATTATTTAGAAATATGTATACTTAGTGCCGTGTGGCTCTCGGCACCAATACAAAAAAGAATAGGACCACTCCATCTCTTTCCCATGGATGTCGTAAAAGGCGACTAAGGGATAGGCTTTCAAACTTGGGATTCTTTTTAGGCGATGGGCTAGCAACCTGTCACTAGTTGAATCTCAATACTATCGTTAAGCCAAATAGCTGAACGTGGCCATTCAGTCTTTTCAAGACTGTTGGCTCTGTCTACCCCGCAATGGATATAGACGTGACCATATATGTATATGTATGTATACTTATGAAATCACGCCTCTTTCCCGGCGCGATAGGCAGAGACTACATCTTTTTCACTTCCCACGATCTCTGAAGTAACTTCCATTCTCATCTTACCTCTGTGAATCTTTAATAGTCAACCCAACCCTTATTTCAGTTGCCTAAAATGTGCACGTCTCCTTACAATGTTATCCCTTACATTAATCAAATTGAATATCGGTCATTTTAAACTTGAACAAAAGAGGTAAGTGGGATTCGAACACATAAGTAAGTCGTATATGAATCTGCTATCTTAGCACTCAACCACCGTAGCTCTGATAAATGTAACTTTCATTACAAATAAACTGGTCCACTTGAAATCTCATGTTTTTACCGTTCACATCGGTCCACATTCAGACAACTTGTCACGCGTTAAAACCTACCTGATATAGGTACAGACATTATGCGGATGAAGTAGACAGTACGTGTTACTGATTACCTATTTCCACGGAAGTTTGATTGAAAATAAGTGTATACATTTGTGTAAAGACACATATATACATACATATAATCACGTGTATATCCATTGCGGGATAGACAGAGCCAAAAGGCTAGATAGCTCTTTTAGGAGTTGGGCTAGCAACCGGTCACTAGTTAAATCTCAATCCTATCATTAAGCCGCAGACAGCTAAACGTGGACTTTCATTCTTTTCGAAGCTGTTGGCTCCCGCGTATGGAGTGATCAAGTACATATGTATGTGCCGTGTGGTTCCCGGCACCAATACAAAAAAGAATAGGACCACTCCATCTCTTTCCCATGGATGTCGTAAAAGGCGACTAAGGGACAGGTAGGCTTATAAACTTGTGATTCTTCTTTTAGCCGATGGGCTAGCAACCTGTCACTTTATGAATCTCAATTCTATCATTAAGCCAAACAGCTGAACGTGGCGTTTCAGTCTTTTCAAGACTGTTGGCTCTGTCTACCCGGCAAGGGATATAGACGTGGCCATATGTGTGTATACATACATACAATTAAAAAAAAAACACTTTTGCGTCCAAGTTAATTGGTAGTTGTTTCATGTTAGTACGGTACGATTCATATCCATTATACGAGTAATATCTCATAAGTTATGTAACGTGCGTTATTGAGCATTACTTTCAAACTTGTTTACAGCAAATTGACAGGTTTTCAGCGGACGCCGCGTCGGGCTATACATTACATGTATAAAATCACGCCTCATTGCAGGAGGGGTAGGCAAAGGTATTATATATCTTTCCACTTACCACCCTCCGCTCTCCGCATACTTCCTTCGCTTCATCCACATTCATAACTCTCTTCATGCAAGCTCGGCGGTTACTTACTCTTGACCTGACCCTTTGCCATGACGTCCTTAATTTGATCACTTTTCTTCAAGTAAGGACGTCGGTTTCAGATACCATTGACCTGACCTTTTATGAGAACTGCTGGATTAAAAATAATGAAATTGTTTCAGTGCTCAACGTAGCCGCCGGGAAGGCTCCGATGCAGGTCTCCACGGACGAGGGCGGAGTCCCCCAACGCGCCCTGGACGGCAGCACCGCAGCCTCCTTCAGCGCTGACACCTGCACCCTGACTAAGCAGGAGAGAGTGCCCTGGTGGTACGTCAACCTGCTGGAGCCCTACATGGTACAACTGGTCAGATTGGACTTTGGGAAACCTTGTTGTGGTGAGTCAATTATTAACACATACATACATACATAAAATCACGCCTCTTTCCCGGAGGGGTAGGCAGAGACTACCTCTTTCCACTTGCCACGATCTCTGCATATTTCCTTCGCTTCATCCACATTCATAACTCTCTTCGGCGGTTTCGGGTACTTTTGACCTGACCCTTTACCAGGACGTCCTTAATTTGATCAAGATACGTTCGTCTAGGTCTTCCCACTCCGACCTTTCCCTCCACATCTCCTATTATTAACGATTAAAAATTAAGCATTACCATTCAAAGCGGCAATGCAACCAGCCTTCTGGGCACTTTGCCGTGAGCAGACGATTACTTACACGATTTATTAATTATAACGAGTATTTTTTCTCTTTTCTCTTTTTATTATAATTAATATTGTTTAACTATATTATGTTTATTTTTAAACAGATGTTTGTATATGTAAAATTTGAAGTATTTCGAGAGTGTGCTGTTCAAATCTATTTTTCTTTTTTGTTAAGAAATTTCTTGTATTTATTGTTTATTGCGAAAAATTTAGTACCAGTTCGTCTCCGCCCGTGCTAATCGAGAATCTTATAAATTTCCATTCCCGTGTGTATTTCGAAAAATTCATTTAAAATGAATCTCAACATAAGGAAAGCAATTTAGGCTACGCGTTGATATTTCAGTCACTTAAACCGTATCCCTAAGACACATACTTACATAGATGACCCTCTAAGTACCTAGGTACAAAAAATTGAGAAATTTCAGTTAAATTGCTATAAAACTTTAATAACGTCCAATTTCTCAGCCCAATTGGCATGTATACCCGATGGTCTGCGGCACCCAACCAGACTGGTCCCTCCCAGGTTCGCGGCGCAACCGTGTCAGAACGGCTGCGCGTGCGCATTGGCACGTGACGTGACCGCTGATAGATCCTATATGTTAGAACTGCAACACTGGCTTCCGTAGATAGTGGTTTTAAGCATAGTAAACTCTTACGGTCGGTCATCGTGAGGAAACCTGCACATCTAGGTTACTGGATGGGTCACCTTATGGGTACCATGTAAATTGGGTTGGACGAAGGTTGCGGAGGTCCCAATCCAAGATTTATATCTGTGCACCTTGGGCTCTTCTGATAGGTGAGGATTCATACATACATATATACGGGACAAATTATTCAGATTGAGTTAGCCTCATAGTAAGTTCGAAACTTGAGATACTAACTCAACGATACTAGATTTTAGAATAAATACTTATATAGATAAACATCCAAGACCAATTTGAGAAAGTTCGTTTCTCATCATGCCCTGGCGGGGATTCGAACCCGGGACCTCCGGTGACACAGACAAGTGCACTACCGCTGCGCCACAGAGGCCGTCATGGTCAAAGGAAGCGAGACTACTTGAGATCTGTATTACAAACTTCCAGACATTGATCATCTAGGCTCCACATAGCAGCAGCTGATAACAGCTGCTTATGCAAACTGGCATTAAATAGTATATCCTTTGAGCCGAAAATTTGTATTTATTTATTTCATCAAAACTTATTCTATCATTACAGTCATAAAAACCAATGCGATAGAAAAAGCACCTTATACCTACATTAAATTCTTACACAATATTAACAACTAGCGACCCGCCCCGGCTTCGCACGGGTGCAAAATTATAAATGTTATTATACATAAAAACCTTCCTCTTGAATCACTCTACCTGTTACAAAAAACCGCATCAAAATCCGTTGCGTAATTTTAAAGATTTAAGCATACAGACAAACAGACTGAAATAGCGACTTTGTTTTATACTATGTAGTGATTATAACATAGAACAAAATATATCGTGGTTCTTATAAACTCGCTCAGAGAACAATGAAAAATATCTTTTCTCCCAGCTATTTCGTTGAGAGTGGCCAGTGTCAGTATTGGCAGTTAAAAAGCTGCGTAGGGCTTTTAAAACGGGTAGCCAGTAGTTCAGTTCAAAATCCATCACTATCAGTCCAATCTCATCATTATTACAGTACAGACTAGGATCTGCGGAACGAATTGTCCCTCCAACCCACTCGTTAAAGGGAAGGTACTTGATGTTTTGATGAACTCTGCAACCTGTTTCATTGTCACAGACTTATAGGTAGTGTCTATTGTTAATGAGAAGACAATTCCCAAACTGATAACAACGCTAACGAACCATAAACGCGACCTCTGCTAGGAAGGTCGTCTTATCTAGTTAATTAAGAATGAAGTGCCGTGTGGTTCCTGGAACTTTGGAGCGGAAGCATCTTCCACGTGGACGTTGTAAAACGTTGATTATTTTTACAACATCTAGTTACCTTCCACTAGATTTTTACAACAACAATAATCCAAATGGAGTTAGGTTTTCCTGACTGGCTAAAAGCAGATATAGCCAAAACAAGAGCTTCCAAAATCACAAGCGTACATATAGGACGTACATACATTCTTACATACTCACCTACCAATCCTCTCTTCTTCAATCTCCTTGCGGGGTAGACATAGCCAACAGTCTTGAAACGACTCATAGGCCACGTTCAACTGTATGACTTTATAATGAGTTGGGATTCGAATAGTGACAGATTCCTAACCCATCGCCTTAAAAAAACAATCCCATGTTTATAAGCCTATCCTTTAGTCGCCTTTTACGAAATCTCTTTTTACGAAAAGAGATTTCTGTTGGTTCCGGGAACCACACGGCACATATATGACGTCTTAATTCTAGCACACTCTAAACACTGAAAGGCGACTTGCAGCTGAAATAATTGTAGATTCAGATAAGGTTGCTAGCCCATTGCCAAAGATGAGCTGCGCTCGGTCGCCCAGGTACTGAGGTCTATAACGTTGTATATGTATAATGGCGTATTCAATTTATAAACTGCGTTGTTTATGTGTAACGGCGTAGGCAATTCATAAACTGCTAGATCTGTCATCAATTTTATTAATTGCAGTAAGGCTCTACCATTAACTAGAAAGTATAACTCGAATTTATGAATGAAAAAGCTTTTTATTAGCTTTCTAATGCCCAACTATAGCGTAGACGGTGGCGAACATAATTCAGACTGATGGGACTTCGGGTTAAAAATATTCCCTGTGATTCACCTGTTCCGACTTTTCCCTCATAGAGTGAAAGAGTTTAGTAGCAGACTTCAAAGTAACAATACCCTCCGTAGCAATCCGTAAAAACCTATCGCTATTTCAATGCGCGTGCAATGCTAAAGTTGATAAAACAAATCCTCGGTCTAAGGTTCGATTCCTAGCGTAAAAAAAGAAATAGTAGGTAGGTACTATACTACCTAATTTGTTTACACGTGGTTCTCACAACTATTGTTTTGACGTAGGTACCTATCTTGTTTTTTACACTTTTGTGGAAGCAACTACAAATTCTGACCGTTTATTTTGGACTGTTATAGGTTCATAGTTATATGTTGTTTATTTACTCAAAACGAAACAGTTCGTAGTTACGAAAAATGTGCAAAAAATTTGACCGGTTCAAGACAATATTTTTCATGGTTTTCTAAATAGAAGCATATCGAACTGGAAATGAAAGTCTACATTTAAGGGGGCATTGGCGTGGAAAATTTTCAAATTTGAACTGTACGGATCGTTGATGGAGCGACGGCTTTCCACCCGATATACAATAACGAAAGTACAGAATTGTTCCAATGCGTTTTATGTATCTAATAATAATATTTGTTACAACTTGGGATTCCATTTGTCTCATTCAGAAGTCCAAAGGTAACTCACCTACAGCAATAGTGCTGTTACGTAAAGTAAATTTTGCCGTGTGGTTCCCGGCACCAATAGAAAAAGTGACAATTCCGTCTCTTTCCAATTAAGTTGTAAAAGGCGACTAAACTTCTTATTTGAGGCGATAGGCTAGCAATCTGCCACAATTTGAATCTCAATTCTACCGTCAAGCCAAATAGCCGAACGTGGGTAATCAGTCTTTTAGGTCTATATCCCTTGCGGGGTAGATATAGCCAATAGTCTTAAAAAGACTGATAGGCCACGTTCAGCTGTTTAATGATAGATTTGGGATTATAATAGTGACAGGTCGCTAGCTTGTCGCCTAAAGAAGAATCCCAAGTTTATAAGCATATCCCTTAGTCGCCTTTTACGACATCCTATTGTCCTATTCTTGGTCCTATTGTTTTTCTAATGGTGCCGGTAAACACACGGAACTACTACAAGTTATACTTCTGCACGAATCTATTGTTTACAAACCGAGATTAACCCAGCTACAGATTCGTATTATTATATTAAATTGTTAACCGCGGCGTCGTCGCAAGCCTCAGCGATCCCAAATAAGCATTTCGAAGTGAAAGTTTCAGACGAAAGCCGGGTAGGTATGTCTAAATAGCGGCGTACACGCACTCTATTAAAATATTACGATGTATTACGTGTATAGGTCATGCCATGAGAGACGCCGTTTACGCGGAGAAAGCCGCGCATTCATGCTTGTATGTAGTTTAATAAATTTAATGACATTTATTTGCGGTATGAAACCGCCGAGCTTGCATGAATAGAGTTATGAATGTGGATGAAGCGAAGGAAGTGTGCAGAGATCGTGGCAAGTGGAAAGATGTACCTAGTCTCTGCCTACCCAACCGGAAAAGAGGCGTGTTATGTATGTATGTATTTGCGGAATAAAGCTGTGTAAAGTTTTTGCTAAGTCCATTTTTTTATGTTCACATCATTATGTCTGAATTCTGAAGTAAGTAGACCTATTCAATATAACATAACATATCATCACATCAATATCCCTTGCGGGGTAGACACAGCCAACAGTCTTGTAAAGGCTGAATGGCCACGTTCAGCTGTTTGGCTTAATGATAGAATTGAGATTCAAATAGTGACAGGTTGCTAGCTCATCGCCTAAAAGAGGCGACCATATTATGTATGTATCTTTATAAACATCCCCTGTTGTTACTCCCGGCGACGTCCTGGTCTCTCTAGAGACCTTATAAGCCAGTGTTAACATTGTTACATATCCCAGGTCCCTAGAAGCCCGCAGACACCCCCTCAATATATATCAACATCCCCCTGGCGTAACCTCTGGTTACATCCTCACTTCTATAGAGGACTTTATATAAGCCAGTCTTAACATTGTTACTTTCCCCAGGTGCCAACAAGCCCGCAGACACCCAACTGATAATCAAAATCCCCCTGGCGTCCACACCCAACTTATAATCATCATTCCCCTGGCGTAATTCCCTGGTTACATCTTCACCTCTATAGAGAACTTAATATAAGCCATTCTTAACATTTTTACGTGCCGTGTGGTTCCCGGCACCAATACAAAAAAGAATAGGACCACGCCATCTCTTTCCCATGGATGTCGTAAAAGGCGACTAAGGGAAAGGCTTATAAACTTGGGATTCTTCTTTTAGGCGATGGGCTAGCAACCTGTCACTATTTGAATCTCAATTCTATCATTAAGCCAAATAGCTGAACGTGGCCATTTAGTCTTCAAGACTGTCGGCTCTGTCTACCCCGCATGGTAAATAGACGTGACCATATGTATGTATGTTATTAAAATTGTTACTTTTCCCCAGGTACCAACAAGCCCGCAGTGATCGTGGTCAGAGTGGGCAACAACCGCCCCGACCTGGGCACCAACCCTATCTGCAACCGTTTCACCGGATTCCTGGAAGAAGGCCAGCCTCTCTTCCTGCCTTGCAACCCTCCCATGCCAGGGGCCTTCGTCAGCGTCCACTTAGAAGCCTCAACACCAAGCCAGCTATCCATTTGTGAAGCCTTCGTTTACACTGACCAGGCGCTGCCCATAGAAAGATGCCCACAGTTCAGAGACCAACCCCCAGGAAGCACAGCGACTTATAATGGGAAATGCTACATATTTTATGATAGACAGCCGGCGGATTTCAGAGACGCCTTAGGCTTCTGCCGGTCAAGGGGAGGCAGTCTGGTGGACGAGAGCAACCCAGCGCTCCAGGGATTCATCAGTTGGGAACTGTGGAGACGGCATCGGTAAGTTGGCACTGTGTATTTTGCTTGCGAATTTTGTTTTATGTGGTATTTTCAGGAGTTTACGAGGAGGTTTTTGATATTTAGTTAAGTCTATTTAAGAGTTTTAATTTATTTTATTAAATTTTTATTATTATTATATTATATTGGTATTTTATTAAAATACTTGACTGGTAATTTAATAAAATAAGTGTAATTTTAATAAAATACCTGACTGGTAATTCAAGACATATTAGGTATCCAAAAGAAATTAATTTCAATTTTATCGTTTTGGCACACTCCTCATTCATTATGTACCTACCTATATCAATTATTGTGTAAAAATGTGTTTTTTTTTTTAAATATTTAAACCACGAACAGACACAAGGACGAAGTGAAACTTCCTTTAAAACTTAATTTAAATTACTTGATCTTAATATAAGAATAGATTGTATGTAATGCTTACAATCTATTCTCGTATTGTGACTGATTGCTGGTAGCTAATGCGAAATTGATGTGTATTAGATATATTATTGATTATGTGAAATGTTCACAATCCAATTCACTAAATCTTACACGATTCTGTTCTTAATTTCAATACAACTTCAATTTGTTTATTGCGTGTCTTAGCTTCGTCAGCGTCTCATTATCATCTTTATATAACAGTTGAAGACTTTCATGGATGTCGGATAGATTGGGACGTAAAAAATAAATGTTAAATTTTGTCTATTTAAGTAAACGCAAAAGGTGATTCTCTGACTTAAAATAAAAATTACAAAGGTCCATAAACAGTCATAAACTATTGATATTTCATTGACAAAAATGGTTCGGCTTCTTCTTTATCTAAAATTTGGCGATCAAAATCGCCATTGTTTTAACTAATATAACTATCTATAGCAGCCTTTCTTGAAGTTATTTCATAATACGAACGTAACGAATGAACCTCTGTCGTCATATACGCAAACACCAAGCGGAGTTTTCGCAGAGTATAACAGAATTACAGATCCGTCACGCATTCCGAAACGGCAGGACCACCTGTCGTCAAAGTCCGTTAAGCGCCGCGCCGCCGTGGAAGTCTCATGTGCGGGGAGCCACCTCGCCTTGGTGGTTTATAGGACGTGGCCCATAATTTATCTCGTGAGCAGTGTGTACCATTTAACATCCACCGGCTGGGAAGCACGTCGACTCATAAACTTAGACAAAGCAAACTTTTACTTCCCTTTTTATATATTTGTTCTTTTATATCATATATTTAAGTAGGTATCAAATGTTGGTAACCCAAGAAAATAAGCGTCTCAATATTTTGAATTTGAACAATGTTTTAATATATGTACCTATGGCCATGCGAATTGTAGCGAGTCTCTTTTCAATGCAATCAATATTTTAAATAAATTCAATTATGAACTAAATAACAGAGAGAATAAGAGAATTTTTATAAAAACCTGCTACTTACTATCAATCAAGAAACCGATATTTCCTTAACAACCTTTAATAAACACTTATATAAGCTACTTAATTCCATCATTATTTTCAACTTCGCAATCTGCAAATTCCATAGCTGATATTTTTAGACGATATACCAGCATTACCAGAATTGACCACCGAATGTGTTCGACAGAAGCGACAGCAGCAGCCAATACTGGATGGGAGCCGTCCGCGACCCCCAGGATCCCACCAACTGGAAGTGGGTCAACGGGAATGACGTCACAGTGTCCTTCTGGAACGCCCCGGGGGGCACCGAGGACTGCGCCAGGTTTGACGGGAGCAAGGGCTGGCTGTGGGCAGACACCGACTGCCAGGCGAGACTGAACTACATATGCCAGCATCGTAAGTCTCTTTTTAGTTGGTACAGCATTGCGAACTTGAATCATTGTGTTATTCTGTGCGAATTGCATTGCGAACTCTGATTTCATTGATGGGATATCAACCAATGGGTCTACCAAATTTCCGTTTGGGTTCCAACAACGACCCGAGTAATGAAAGTGATGCGCTGTTCTGGACTTTATGTCTTTGACAGCGCGCTCTTTCTTTACTACCTATAAGTTCTGGGTTATGTATTTTTCCTATTAAGTTGATTGCGCTGTGGCGAATGATTTTTGATGTCCAATTTTCTGGTTCTTAGAAAACTATATGTTCCACAGAACCCAAAGCGTGTGGTAGGCCTGAACAGCCGCCTAACTCGACCATGACCACGGAGAGCTTCGAAGTGGGGGCTTCAGTGGAGTACTCTTGTGATGAGGGACATCTGCTCGTGGGACCCACGGTCAGGACCTGTCTGGATACTGGCTTTTACGACGAGTTCCCGCCAGTTTGTAAACGTAAGTGTTGTTTTGACAGCGTCCATAATAGAATAAACTTTGCTTAACATATATGGTCACGTCTACGTCCCTTGCGGGGTATACAGAGCCAACAGTCTTGAAAAGACTGAATGACCACGTTCAGCTATTTGGCCTAATGATAGAATTGAGATTCAAATAGTGACAGGTTGCTGGCCCATCGCCTAAAAAAGAATCCCAAGTTTGTAAGCCTATCCCTTAGTCGCCTTTTACGACATCCATGGGAAAGAAATGGAGTGGTCCTATTCTTTTTTGTATTTGTGCCGGCAACCACACGGCACATAAACGGCAACTTTGCTAAACGTCTGCATAATTATCATCCACCTAGCGCATGTACCGCGGTTCAATTTTTTCCCCCTATAACCTAACATTCCAAGATTTCTCCCGTCTCACCTACGTGGCCCTGATAACAGTAAAACTGGGATGATGGTGACTAATGACTGTTGCATTTTTCGAATGTGAACTTAACAATTCAAGCCGTTTTTCACTACATCTACCACATTAAATAAAATTCCTTGATAAATCATCGATTAGTCCAAATAACATAGTTGTAAGTGTATTAATATAATAAATAATATATATATATATATATATAGGACAAATTACACAGATTGAGTTAGCCTCGAAGTAAGTTCGAGACTTGTGTTACGAGATACTAACTCAACGATAGGTACTTTATTTTATAATAAATACTTATATGGATAAACATCCAAGACCCAGGCCAATCAGAGAAAGTTCTTTTCTCATCATGCCCTGACCGGGATTCGAACCCGGGACCTCCGGTGACACAGACAAGTGTACTACCGCTGCGCCACAGAGGCCGTCAAGTGTGTTATATGATGTTTGTCCTACAAACGACTGACTTACCCAGGTATCGAATGCGGCTTCCCCGCCGAGATAGCCCACGGATCCTATTCCCTGATCAACGGGTCTGTGTCCTACTTATCACACGTGCAGTACGCTTGCGATGTCGGGTACGAGATGGCGGGACGGTCACGATTGGTTTGCGATATCGACGAGAGGTGGAATGGACCACCACCAAGATGCGAAGGTGAGTCACGTCTATATCCCTTGTGGGGTAGACAGAGCCAACAGTCTTGAAAAGACTGCTAGGCCACGTTCAGCTGTTTGGCTTAGTGATAGAATTGAGATTCAAATAGTGACAGGTTGCTAGCCCATCGCCTATAGAAGAATCCCAAGTTTAATAGTATATCCCTTAGTCGCCTTTTACGACATCCATGGGAAAGAGATGGAGTGGTCCTATCCTTTTTTCCATTGGTGCCGGGAACTACACGGCTAATAATAATAAGGTTAGAGATAGGAATAGTTATAGGGACTGATATACATCATCGCTAGTGTTTTGTTTCGTTGTTACCTGAATGCTATCGATGTGGAACCAGCTCTCCGAGTAGAAAAGACGTAGGTAAAGATGTAGGTAATAGGCGTTCTTATGGATAACAGTCTTCTTTAGAAGTAATGTCTTATATGAGAGCTTGTAACAGGAGGAGTTATTTTGGGCATCATTGAAGCCCTCAAGGATGATTAATTTTCCCCGTTTTCTTTTTCACATTTTCCATTATTTCTTTGCTCCTTATAGTTGCAGCGTGATGTTATATAGCATAAAGCCGATAAATAGTCTATTCAATGCAAAAAGAATTTTTCAAATAGAACCAGGAGTTCCTGAGATTAGCGCGTTCAAACAAACAAACAAATTCTTCAGCTTTATAATATTAGTATAGATAACCGGACGGTCGATGGAGCCATTGGTGGTAGAATAGTGTATTTAAAGTCATAATTTTTTTACCAAATAATATGAAACGTTATCATTATTCTAAAAACACAAATTGATCAATTTGTCGTACGATATTATCACTTAATGGTATAAAGATAATCTGGACGGCTGTTTCTCAAGTCCGTACCGTGACACCATGTCACAAGTCAATGGGAGTCGGCTTTCCTTCACAATCAGACCTAGAAACGTGATGCTATCGCCTCCTAGCGGCAACGCGACGATTACCGCCATCTGATAGTTTGATGGAACAACGAAGGTGTAGAAATAAATAAATATAATACGGGACAAATTACACAGATAGAGTTAGCCTCGAAGTAAGTTCGAAATTTGTGTTATGAGGTGCTAACTCGAACGATACTATTATTTCATAATAAATACTTAGATAGATAAACATCCGATGTCACAGACTAGAGTATTACCGCTGCGCCACAGAGGCTGTCTAAATAGGTATTAAGTGAAGTTGGCAGCAAATCGACGGTTCAAAGGCTATTTGGTTCATATTGGTATATGGCCAATTGAGTTAATCTGTGGGTTATTTATTGTGTTAAAGTAAGCATACCATCTTATGGAATTTATGATTAATAAAACAACATACAAAAATGACGCCTCTTTCCTGGTGGGGTAGGTAGAGGCTATATGTTTTCACTTGTCACGATCCCTGCATACTGCTTTCGCTTCATCCATATTCATAACTCTTATCATGCAAGTTCGTCGGTTTCGGGAACTATTGACTTAAAACAATGATTTTAACAATAGTGCGAGTTGTACGACATTAAACGAGTCTAACGTATTTGTACGGAATTGCATTAGTGTCATTCCGTACAAAGTCGTTATCACTTTTTGGTCTGACAAAGTATTTTTATCGCTTTCATTTGTATTTCGAGCCATAATAAAAGTTTTAACGAGAAATAAAATAAAACGATTCAAAGAAATTGAAACATGAACATATATCTTTTTGGTCTTTGAACATTTTGTATGGTCTTCGCTGCTTAATTTCTGCACCTAACTGTGTTCTGTGCGGTCGCTCTCCCGTATGGGAACGCGACGTTTTTCACATGAAGCGAGCTTTCTCTGAGCGGAATTGAAATAACAACGTGACAAGAGTTATTTCACTTCTTTTAATTTTCAATGTTACAATACAATTTTGAGTGACAGCGTCGCGCGATTTTTTTGTTGGGACTTGTGGCGTAGAGATGTCACCATACTGCTACTGCTATACAAAATATTAAAAAAAAAACTAGGAACATAGGTACCTATTGACAAATTAGCCATCGTTAATGGTTCGCTTCTGTGGACATTGCCAAAAAAATAGCCTATTTGACCTCTCATTTACTGTGATTATGGATAGGATGGATGCAAAATATCCAACCCCTGTAGAATGGCAAGCGAGACTCCGTTTTTAACGCGCGAAAAACTGACGCGGTAGCGTGTCCAGAATATAAGCAGCACTTCCACAATGTTTCGTACTTATTTCTATAACTCGTTCGCTTATTAGTTTTACTTTTTTTTCTCCGCTAACAAACTGCTATACGATACTATAACGGAAATCAAATCAGGAAAATTATTACCAACATACAACCATCTTTACACAGTGATCCACTGCGAAGACCCGCCCCAGATCCCGAACGGTCGCGTCTCCCTCCCTCAGAACACTTCGGTATTTGGATCCGTGGCTGAGTACGCGTGTCTCCGGGGCTTCAAGCTGCAAGGATCCCGCAGGATAGCCTGTCTCGCCACCGGAGTGTGGGACAAGCCGGCACCTCATTGTATAGGTAAAAAATATTACATATGATCACGTCTATATTCCTTGTGGAGTAGACAGAGCCAACAGTCTTGAAAAGACTGATTGAAATAGTGACAGGTTGCTAGCCCATCGCCTAAAAAAAGAATCCCAAGTTTGTAAGCCTATCCTATCTAATAAATAATAATAATAAATATGTACATACGGGACAAATTACACAGATTGCGTTAGCCTAGAAGCAAGTTCGAAACTTGTGTTTTTAGTTTTGAGAGCCTTCTCTTTCTATGAAATATTGGCATAATATTTTTACTACATAGATACCTACTGCTTGAACAAATTACAAACATTTCATGTCGAATAAATTTGCTGGAAGGTATCATTAAAAATTTTAATTAGGTACAATATACATATAATCCTATATCCCTTGCATGGTAGACAGAGCCAACAATCTTGAAAAGATGGATTGATGGCCAACGTTCAGCTTGTTGGCTTAATGATAGAACTAAGACATAAATAGTGGCAGGTTGCTAGCCTGTCGCCTTTAAGAAGAATCCCAAGTTAATAAGCCCTAGTCGCCTCTTACGACATCCATGGGGAAGAGATGGAGTGGACCTGATTCTATATTCTATTCAAATTCAAAAAATTCAAAATTTTTTATTCATTATTATACATACATACATACATACATATGATCACGTCTATATCCCTTGCGGGGTAGACAGAGCCAACAGTCTTGAAAAGACTGAATGGCCACGTTCAGCTATTTGGCTTAATGATAGAACCGAGATTCAAATAGTGACAGGTTGCTAGCCCATCGCCTAAAAGAGGAATCCTAAGTTTATAAGCCTATCCCTTAGTCGCCTTTTACGACATCCATGGGAAAGAGATGGAGTGGTCCTATTCTTTTTTGTAATAGTGCCGGGAACCACACGGCACTGTAATAGTGCCGGGAACCACACGGCACATTCATTATTATAGGATATTATTATATCGCTTAATAATTGTCGTATGGTTTAACAACTTGGTTGACGTCAAATAAATTACTTAAAAACTAAGTTAACTGCCGCTTCCAAGGCGTCAGTGCAGAAGAAGCGGTAACAAACTGCACTGCAGCATTTTCATCAACAACGTCAACTTCACAATATTAAATTATACTTAGAATAGAATGTGGACGGGAGAATACATTGTTCACGGGAGATTTATATATTTATGAGATTTAATATTGAAAAAAGAAAAAAAAATATATATATATATATTATGGATTGCCAATTTTAAAAAGATTTATGTACAGAGTGTACTGAAATTTTGATTTAAGTTCAAATTAAACTACTATTAATGCCGGGAACCACACGGCAATTTATTTTCAAATTTATGTAAATCACATTCCATTATTCTTTTTTTAGCGGAAGAACGCAGCACAACGACATCAAGCACAACCACTTCAACCACCGCTACACCTTCTACAACCACCCCTCCCCCCGCTACGTTACCCACTACCCCTCGCTTAGTCTTACCGTCACGAAGACCGGCTCCTCGCCCCTCGTCCCCCGCGCCCTTCGTTCCCCCTGAGTCTAAACGGCCACGCCCGAAGACCACGACAGAACGGACCACAACGAAAGTGTATGAAAGACCACCTGAAAGAAAGGTGACGGTGGGCGATGCGCAAGAGTCGCCTACGAGCCACGTCCCGCATATCATCGTGGCTAGCCATCCAAGAGAGAATCAGGTAATTGATAATGACATTAACAAATTTAAAACGATTTTAACGTAAGGTATAATCAATAGAAATTGGTTTCTGACCACGATTATGCAGTGGGTCCTGATACTGGTAGGTAACTTCGTCTGGATAAATAATTCAAATAAATTACTTAAAACTAAGTTTACTGCCGCTTCCAAGGCGTCAGTGCAGAAGAAGCGGTAACAAACTGCACTGCAGCATTTTCTACAACAACGTCAACTTCACAATATCAATATGTTGTTGTAGCTACTAGGTAAAAGAACCTGCTTATTATCATAGTCATCTTTTACGACTTTCACGGCAAAGAGATTGAGTGGTCCTATTCTAATTACTAAGTAAAAGATATGTTTATGTAGATACAGCTTAATATGCGGGCCGACTAAAAAACTGTTCTATTGTAATTTAGATCGTTATCCAAACAGTTTAGAAAACTTCAGCCTTATGTGATGACATTTTAAAATATGGTGGGACAAAGCGTGATTCGCCATTTTGGGAAGCGAGCCTCGGATGTGACGAACGTGAGTGAAAGTGTTTGTTTACGCGAATCAATTAGATGCGGTTGACACGACATGCTTCATCACGCCGATGAGCCTCGTTAGAGCGAATGTCGCTTTTTTTACCAGACTACAAAAAAGGGTCTCACGGATTTTAACCATAACAGATTGCCAGAATTTTTTAATAGTACCATTATTGTATAGCCTTGTTTCTCTTGCCAAGTCAAATGTTTGGTATAAAAAAAGAAAAAAATAAATTAAATGGAAGCTAAAATATTCCAAATTTAAATTTTCAGATTCTCGGCAGCGGCAACAACATTCGCGCGGAACAGACTCCTCGCGTCAACGTTCCGTTATCCGTAGATGGCGAAAGAAGAGAAACGGTTGGCGCCAGATTGAACCTCGGCGCCGTTGTTGCACTAGGAGCGTTTGGCGCTCTTGTTTTCTTAGTGGCCATTATTACCACCATTGTAATCCTTGTAAGGAGGTGAGTTATTGCTTCGATTCGAAATTTAAACGGAAATAGTGTTGTGCGGGCCATTCGAAGAATGTGATACCACAGTTATAAATACTCATCGAATTCCCACGTACTTAGTGCTCAGCTAGGAATTTTGCGATAAACGTTAATATACTTACATAAACGTTATGCGTTTGGCTAGTTAACTCACATGTATTTGTTAATCATGAATATGTTTTCGTCATTTAGGTACCTACTTAGGATAGTCGTCACCCAGATAGAATATTTTAAAATGACAAACTTATTGGTATCTGACTTCAGCGGTTTCCTTTTCGTCTCCTCTCAGCCCCTATTGGTATGACATGAGTACCTTAAAATATAAAACCTCTTACTTTCCATTTCAACAACCAACTTACTTTCTTAATTCTTATGTTAGACAAAGTAATTAGCCTTTTAAAATATTGTAGATGAAAAAGAATGAAGGAGGCAAGATATGAAGATAAGCCCTAATTGTAGATGAATAAGGTTATTTATGAATATAATGTTTTAAACTCTCATATACTCTTCAAGAAAGAAGACAGTCTTCATAAACTTCATTTAAACTTAGAACACACAAAGGGATTATTCCATGATAATTAAAATGAAAATATTCGAATTTCAATTAAATTAAACCCGTATTATTGGCCTCAGCGGAGGTCAGAAGCATCCTCCAGCGGCAGTCCGCGAGCTACCCTCAAGATGGTACACCCTCCTGGCCCTTCCGTTCCCGGACCAGCAGGTCGGGAGGCGGGAATTCGTGAGGGCCCATCGACACACACACCGCGCAGGACATTTCTCCAATCCTTTATAGCGTGCGTTTATATTTTAAGGTACAGCGCGTCGACATGGTGGCTGATAGGACGAAAAAAGTGTATAAAAAGGTGTATGTAATAAATAGGTGGTCAGTATCAAACTTCGAAATTTAAACTTCCTAATTTTTTTTTTTTAATTTTAATTTAGGATCAATACGTAGACACAATACTTTAAGCAAATGAATAAGTGCGTTCAGTCTATATTTTGTTTAAGCAGACCTATCGATGGTGAACGTTAAGATAACGTAGCTTATGCTAAACTTTTGTTTACGATATAAACGATTCCAGTGTTAGGGCATTCTATCGTAGCCACCGTGTCAGGCAGCGCAGCACAGCACGGCACGAAAAAGCACGCCAACGCGCACTCCGTCACGTAAAAGTAAAAATCACTCGTTTATATAGGCGATACTTTATTTAAAAAAAGAATAACGTTTCGTTTCACAAATAGTATAAGTAACTTATAAATAGTTAGTTAATACGACTTGAATAGCGATTTACAATGTACAAATAATTACAATTTGTTGCACAATCACTACCACTGTATATACAAAAACACTATTTGTTACACACATATCTAGTATTTTTTTATGTCTAGCACAATGTTCCTATGTTTACAGAATACAAAATATACCTATTTATGTTTAACTATATTTGTTTTAAATTACGACTATACATATACTTACGTAAATTTATACCTACTGTTCAAATTAAAGCCCTATAGGTAAACTCCATAGCACTATTCTGGTAAAACTACATAATAAATAACACATAATGTACTAGCGAGTTAATACCTAGGCATAACAGAGACGGTCTACTCGTGTTAAATCAATTAGACCATCGTCCAGCTGTCTAACTAACAATACAGAATGTTCTAGAAAAATAACGGTTCTTCTTACCGACAGGAAAAACCACGACGGCAAACGCTATCGTCACCACGTCTCGCCCGACTGCAACACCGTAGCGTCACTAGACTCATCGTCATCAGAGTCGCGGAGCGGCCTCAACCGGTACTACAGGCAGGCCTGGGAGGAACTGCATGAGGCCGCGGGCGGAAAACATGGCCATAGGAGACACGACAGGGAGGCCCCCAAGGACGGCTCTGAACTCGTGGTGTCCGACGTCTACCCCGCCCCCCACGCGAGGGACAAACGGCGACACCACCACCACCACCACCACCGCGAGTCCAGACACTCCGACTGGCCTCATCGTCCCCACCATAATCATAAGCCTAGATATTAATTTAGATTTAAGATCAATATTCGATGTTGTTACAGGGTCGCTTTTAACCGTTATGAAAACGGTTCTAAATTCAAATTAATACTTTTTTTTAACGTTTCTTTATACGAAAGCGGATAAAAAAAAAATTTGACAGTGAAGTTATCGATTCCCTCCAGGATTCGTTGTTTTTGACATTTTCCATTGTCTAAGTTTGACCATAAAGAAAAACATTGGTAAATTTTACTTTTTTCTGGTAAATTGTAAGAAGTATTTTCTATTTGACTAGGTACTTTGATGTCTTAATGTGATCTAGCTGTTATCTAAAATGCAGCTAGCATTAATAAAACTGAACCAAATAACTGCGCAGGTTTTCATTATCTTATTCTTTGTTGATTTACGCCCATGTTAATTATAAATATAAAACAAAATATCGTACACTACCCCTGTGTTATTATTATACTTATTATAAAAATAATTATTCATGATTACTCTAGACTTCTAAAGTATTTTATTAATTAATAATTTATTTACAAAACTTTTTGCTTATCTATGATTACCTTGATCTTTTCTTAGACATTTTCACTTGCAGAATCTATAGGACCAATTCACATTCAAAAATCATCATTTTTATGTTAAAACCTAGGTACCTTATATGTAATCGAATATAAAATTATATGTAAATAATTATATTTTTAAGATGAGATTGAAGTTAATCATTGTTCTTGCTCTAACTTTCTTTTGTGACTCGTTTTAAACATAATTGTAAGATAAAAACTGTGAAAATATAATCAATGTGTAATAGGTTAGGTACCTTTATAGTAAGTATATACTTATTAAAAATAATGTGGTATAAATTTAGTTAGTGGACTTTCAAGAAAAATAAAGCTTGTTATTGGGAACTGGTCTTGTAATGTTTATGGGTTACAAAATGCAGGAAATTATATAAAAAAAATTCATTTTTTTAAATCGTGCTGAATTATAGGTACGTAACCAAAACAAAATATGTTAAGATATAGTAAAATGAAAGAAACACCGCTTATAAGGGGTGGCATAGGGATCGGAGGGTAAAGGGGAAAAGTGCCCCAGGGTACCAGACTGCATGAGCTCCCCGGCTTCATAATGATTGATTTTAATAATTCCTGCCGCTTTTATCAAAGAAAGAAAGGAAGTATCATGTTTTTTTTTAGAACTACTGCTGACAATTATTCAAACATTTTTTATGTACCTAATGCCTACACAAGTACTTTTGGTTGTTACACAGCTATGCCACAACCCACAAATCATTATAAAACAGCTCCCAATGTCGGGTATCGCTCAATATTATGACATGTATGCTCATATCTACAAATGGTACAAAGTATTTTTTAATTTGTATTGCTCGAAAACAGTAGTACAAGTCATTGTATCGGCGAGTACGTTGGTTTGAATCGTAAATAATAATGTGCCATTACACAGGCAGACATCATTTAGTAAGATTTCTAACGAACGTTTTATAGGTTTAAAAATTTAAAATAATTTACTTTTCTAGCGTTTTTATTGCCACAGATTAAAAATCAAGCATCAAAATAGACCAAATAACAGCGATGATAAAATAAAATTATGTTAGCTAAAATGTAAGCGTTGTGATTGGTTGAAATGACACAACTCCGCTTCTGCGAAAAACCATATCAATTATTTGTCGTCGTATTATTCATATTAAACCTTTATTGTGTTTTGGTAACAATATGATTTTATTTTGAATATTGTGAAGAAAACGTTCGATGTTAATCTTACCTACTTTAAAACGTAAGGAAATTCACTTCATTTTCATATTATAATTTGTTTTCGTGGGGCCAAACGTCTACTGACACATGTATTTTAATGCTACATTAAATTAAAAATGCATCTTTAATACATATTGTCAAAGTGCATTTTCACTTAACCCCACTAAATACTTTTCGAATGTGATCCGTTCGTTTATAAAAATATTACTCTATTAAATTTTGAACAGTAGACACTGGTCTCTAATTAAGTAAACCGTTAAATTAAAGATGGGAAACTGCATTAAAGCGTCGTTTACTGAAAACCAGTGGAATACTAGTTATTTGTAAAATACAGCTTTAGTTTACTAAAAGTTGTGTTAACTCGCTTTATCGCTCGTGAAATATTTTAAACGTCATCTGAAAGTTTACATTTATTTAACGCTGATGGACATTTGTAATAATGTAGGTATAATATAATAAAATAATTAACTAATTGGAAACAAGAAATATATATATCAGTGAACTACTTATTCTCTTTTTTCCAAAGTACGTTCACTTTATTTCACGAGCCTGCACAATCTATACATAGGTAGGTACACGATTACCTAATTACTAACTTTACCTAACTTTATGTAAATAATAATATTTTAAAATGTGAAATACTTAATTGTGCAAGGATATTTTAATATAAGCACATTAGCGTAGTATTAAGTATAATAATAAATCGACAATTCTATTTATTGAGTACGAAATAGCAAATAGTTTCGATTTATATTTGTATTAAATCGCTTAGAGGATTTTGTGCATATACGTTCTACCTACAACGAAGTGAAAAAAACGATGATAAGTAGATATAAAACATTTGCAAATGAATGGATAACGGTGAAAGAAATTGTGTCAAATTGTATTGCATCGAAATGGGTATACTATAAATAAATTTGTGATTATCTGTACTTTATGTGGTTTCATTTGTTGTATAAATAAAATCTCAATATCATAATTATTACAATATACAACTTCATAAATTTTAAAACATCACTTTATTTACCTACATAGAAAGTAATTTTCCTAAAACTTTTTGACGTTTGTGAGCGCAGAAAACTCGTACCCTTTGCGATAAATATAGGTGCCAGTGATAAATAAATGGGGTCAGTTGCTAATGTCCTCTTCATATATATTGCTACGCCACTACCCATAAAATAACAGGTATCACTCAATATCAATAAACATTCGATAAGTATTATTTCGAATGAATTAATTCTGTGATATTACAGATTCTTTATTTTCTCAAGCCAATGCATTGGTAGATAGATATACATACTTAGTAAGTATTTATTAGTGTTCCGCAGTTTCAATTATATCATTCTTTTCGAGAGTCGTCGGCTCTCGATAAATAAATGTATAATATAATCTGTCACAGATTTAAATAAAAATATGTGTAATTATTTTAACAAAATTATCTGTCATGATTTTGGCTAGAAAGGAACGTAACACTCAGTCAAATGTCAAAACAACAACAATCTGTCAATATCTGAATCTGTCGGTTGAGGGAAAATAATTGTGAATAATTGGAAGGGGTGGAATTTGGTTGAGGAAGGGTGGATGAAATCAAACTCCTTGCACTGCACTGCACTCAAGTTAGGAATTGGAAGACAATATTCAATAGCGTTATAGATTTTAGAAATAAGATATTAGGTATAATGTTATGCTAAAATTAATGGCCTAATAAGTTTAATTTGAAAAAATTTTGGTGTTAGTGGTCATGCCTTTACAAAGTGCCGATAACATGTCGAATTCCTCGCACAAAATGAAAAAAGTAAAGCTACGCGACGACTGCGTTAAACGATGGGAAATAATGCTGCTTCTACTCTCTTCAGAAGAGAAGAAAATCGACAGAACGAGGGAGAACGAAATTGACACTATAAATTACTTCTACAACAATGAGCGCGTAAGGTAATATTCAACTTTTCTTAGCGTGTTGACTCAAGGAGATCATTATTACAAGGATCAGTATAGTTATGTGATCAGTCGCATCCTACAGATAGATATTCAGTGTACAGGTGGTAGAACTTATAGGGCAGAATAGTGTACAATTTCAAGAACACTCAATAGTATTGGTATCAAAGCTTGTGGTTCAACAAACATAGCATAAAAGTGAAAACAGTCTTGAAAGGCCATGTTAAACTGCTTGGCTTACTGATAGAATTAACATTTAAATAGTGACAGGTTGCTAGACCATTGCAAAAACACCGCCATTTACAATATACACGGAAAAAAGATTGAGTGGTCCTATAATTTTTCTATTGATGCTGGGAACCACACAGTACTTATATTTGTTTACTCATTATTCCATAGAAAGATTCTATTTCATTGGTTGGAAGAGCTGCACATGGGGAATGCAAAGAAGATTTCAGAAGTCCACACGGCTCAGAAATGTGACGAGATCTCCAACTTGTGGAAGGAACGCGGCAATGAAAAGTTCAGGATGGCTTGCTACGAAGAGAGCTGGGAATTCTATTCTAACAGCGTGTTGTACGCGCACCAGGACGGAGATGTCTTCCCTTTGGCTTTGGGCAACAGGTCTGCTGCCTTGTTGAAGATGAAGAAATTTAAGGTGAGTCATTTGGAAAGGAATATTTAATAATTATTGTTTTATTTTGCTTCATTTACTTAATGGCTTTTAAAAGGCTGTTAAAAGCTGGTCATTGGGAATTGTTAAGTACCTAATGTAAGAATATACATATAGATGTGAAATAAAAATTATTAATTTCAAAGAATGCGTATGGCAAACAAAACGTAATTATAGCATAGTAAATGAATGAAATAGAAGATACAGAGTGTAAACGAGACAGAATAAAAATATGACTTAATAGTTAGGCTGTCTGTTGTATGTCAATTAGGTGGTGACTTCTTTTATATATTAACTAGCTTTAACCCAGGGATACGACTTTAAAATAATACAGATATTTCGGAATTCCCACGGGAATATAGTTTATTACCTCGAAAAATACCCTATGTCCTTCTTCAGATTCTTAATTTCTTTAAATATATACATATTTAAAATTTCAAGAATATTGGTTCGGTAGATAACTCGCGATAAAACAACAAACAAATAAACTTATTATATTAGTACTAGTATGATATAGACTTATAAAGATATAGACTTTGCACAAAAAATTTATTCACTAAACATCGCTTTACAGGAGAGCTTGTCAGACATAGAACTGGCGTTGACGCACGGCTTCCCGACCGACAAACGCCACAGATTGCTGCTCCGACAGGCGGATTGCCACTTCGAACTCCAAGACAGGGAGAAGTCGCACGAGGCGCTCCAACAAGCCGTCGCACACGCAGCTAGTCTGCGCTTGTCTAAGTCTGATGCAGGTAATGTTTATAAAACTTACTTTCGAGGAGGTTCATCTCATTTCGGCACTAAATTCTACATGTCATACATATGGTCACGGCTATATCCCTTGCGGGGTAGACAGCCATAGTCTTGAACAGACTGAATGGCCACGTTCAGCTATTTGGCTTAATTATAGAATTGAGAAATTCGTATTGAAATAACTAGTTCGACATTCATTCATGTTTTTTAATGTAGGCAATGTGCATTCGTCCATGATTTAGATTTAAGTGATCTATATTTGTATATAGACGTCCGATGAAAATGCTGCGGTGTAGTTTGTTCCGCCGCTTCTTCTACACATGCGCTTTGTAAGCGGTAGTAGTTATAATTAGATTTAAGTGATGTGACGTCAATAAGTGATACCTTGTATCTTATTTTGACAATAAATCTATTCTATTCTAAAATGTAGGTACTTTTAATTTATAGGTACATACGTAAAATCAAGCCTCTTTCCCGAAAGGGTAGGCAGACTTACCAAATTTACAAGGAGAGTTGGAAGGCTTGCATGAACGTGCTATAGCAACTTGCGAATTAAGTAAAGAAAACACGATTAACAAAATAAATATATATAGGATACTATTTTTACAATACACTAACTTAAAATATAATCGATGGAAAAATTGTGAAAAGAAACAAAAAACTATTAAACAAAAACGCAACGAAATTCATAGAAGATTCCGCGATTTCAAATTGCCGGGCGCTAGGTATTCTATTAAGAGACAGGACCGTATTCTAGGGGCCGGACTCAGCAGAAAGTTAAATACGATATAATTTACAAATAAATAAAAACTTTAAATATTAATTATAAAACAAATTTTAAACTTAACCTAATACCCGCTATAGTACTTATGAACAAATCAGGCACGACTTGGCGGATGGTCAGGTCAAGAGTATTGAAGAGCTTACATGAAGAGAGGTACGAGTGTACCAAGCAAAGGAATTGCGGTAATAATCGGAATATTGCGTTCTGCGCGGGCAATTATGCTATACACACACACACACACATGGTCACGTCTATATCCCTTGCGGGGTAGACAGAGCCAACTGTCTTGAAAAGACTGAATGGCCACGTTCAGCTATTTGGCTTAATGATAGAATTGAGATTCAAATAGTGACAGGTTGCTAACCCATCGCCTAAAAAAGAATCCCAAGTTTGTAAGCCTATCGCTTAGTCGCCTTTTACGACATCCATGGGAAAGAGATGGAGTGGTCCTATTCTTTTTTATATTGGTGCCGGGAACCACACGGCACTGTTTTTTTTTGTACAATAAAGTTTAAATAAATAAATTAAAAAAAAAACAGTATGTTTCTGCCAAGTAGTAATATCTCGGTCTACCACTCCGGGAAATACGCGTGATTTTGATAATATATTGATTAATGACTATATGGGGCATTGTTTATCTTTATTGAAGTAATCAACAGCACATCATCCTACCCAAATTTCAAGTCTTGAAAAGACTGATAGGACCGAGCTCGGCTAGATTCTATCTGAAAGCCAAATATGTTCAGCTATTTGGCTTTCAAATAGAATTGTAATTCAAACAGTGACAAGTTGCTAGCCCATCGCCTAAAAGAAGAATCCCAAATTTAAAAGTCTATCCCTTAGTCGTTTTTACGGCATCCATGGGAAAGAGATAGAGTGGTCCTATTATTTTTTTGTATTGGTGCCGGGAACCACACGGCACTTATTCTTTGTTCCAAGTTCATAATATAAGTTTCTTTTTGTACCATGTAATTATACCGGAACAAAATAAGTAAGTAAATAAGAATAGTCTTTTTTCCATTGGTACCGCCGGGAACCGCACGGCACTTATTCTTTGTTCCAAGTTCATAATGACTTTTTGTACCATGTAATTATACCAGAACAAAATAAGTAAGTAAATAAGAATACCTAGTCTTTTTTTCCATTGGTACCGCCAGGAACCACACGGCACTTATAAGTTTCCACTGTATTTATAGCGGAGTTCGAGCGTTACGTGAAGAAGCTGGAAGACAGTCTCCAGCACACCCCGTTGCTGCAGCCTGATGCTGATGAGCCGCTGCCATCGTGCCTCAACGGAGACAACCCTAACTTCGTCGCCGCCTCTAAAGCCTTGGAGCTTAGGTAAATAAATCTATACTAATATTATAAAGCTGAAGAGTTTGTTTGTTTGTTTGAACGCGCTTATATCAGGAAGTACTGGTTTGAATTGAAAAATTATTTTTGTGTTGTACAGACCATTCTTCGAGGCAGGCTTTGGGGTATATTATATCATGCTGCATCTATACTAATATTATAAAGCTGAAGAGTTTGTTTGTTTGTTTGTTTTAACTCGCTAATCTCAGGAACTACTGGTTAGAATTGAAAAATAATTTTTGTGTTGTATAGACCATTCATCGAGGAAGGCCCTAGGCTATATTATATCTCGCTGCAACTATTAGGAGCGAAGAAGTAATGGAGAATGTGAAGAAAATTGGGGAAAATTATTCATCCTTGAGGGCTTCAATGATGCCCTAAATAACCATTCTACGCGGACGGAGTCGCGTGCACAGCTAGTCTATACTAATATTATAAAGCTGAAGAGTTTGTTTGTTTGTTTGAACGCGCTAATCTCAGGAACTACTGGTTCGAATTGAAAAATTATTTTTGTGTTGTATAGACCATTCATCGAGGGAGGTTTTAGGCTATATAATATCATGCTGCAACTATTAGGAGCGAAGGAATAATGCAAAATGTGAAAAAAAAACGGGGAAAATTATTCATCCTTGAGGGCTTCAATGGTGCCGAACATAACTATTTCACAGCTAGTACTAATAATATAGCTTCACCAAAAATGTTGCACAACTCGTTATATTGCGGATTTATTAAAAGTGAATTAGAATAATGAGTGTTGCCAGTTCAATATTTTAATTCCCAACGTTGGTGTTATGATAGAATGATAGAATTGAGATTCAACTAGTGACAGGTTGCTAGTCCACCCTAAAAAGAATCCCAAGTTTGTAAGCCTATCCCTTAGTCGCCTTTTACGACATCCATGTGAAATAGATGGAGTGGTCCTATTCTTTTTTGTATTGGTGCCGGGAACCACACGGCACATTTATTTTATACTAATATATATATATATATATATATACATACATATATGTATATATACTAGCTGTCCCGGCAAACGTTGTTTTGCAATACAAATAATATTGAAGTTATGTCTAGTTAAAAAAAATGTTACGGTGGACAACCCTTAACACTTAGGGGTATGAAAATATATATAGATGTTAGCCGATTCTCAGACCTACTGAATATGCATGCAAAATTTTGGTTAAAATCGGTAAAGCCGTTTCGGAGGTGTACGGAGACAAACATTGTGACACGAGAATTTTATATATAAGAAGATGTATCTTTTTCTAACAGACGTAGCGACACAGCGGGCAGGTACGTGGTGGCTGCGCAAGAGTTGCGGCGCGGCGACGTCATCTTCTCAGAGGAGCCGTACGCGTGGGTAGCGTTGCCTTCCAAGCAGCCTATATGCGAGACATGCTGTACGATAACATACAGTCCTGTGCCGTGAGTTCATAAATAAATAAATAATAAATATATGTATATGGGACAAATTACACTGATTGAGTTAGCCTCGAAGTAAGTTCGAGACTTGTGTTACGAGATACTAACTCAACGATACTATTTTTCATAATAAATACATTTATAGATAAACATCCAAGACCCAGGTCAATCGGAAAAAGTTATTTTCTCATCACGCCCTGGATTCCATTCCGCCCAGGATTCGAACCCGGGACCTCCGGTGTCACAGACAAGCGTACTACCGCTGCGCCACAGAGGCCGTCAAAGTTCATCTCCCCTCTCTTTCATCTGACGACGGTGGCGACCGCTTGTCTGTGACACCGGAGGTCCCGGGTTCGAATCCCGGCCGGGGCGCGATGAGAAAAGAACTTTCTCTGATTGGTCTGGGTCTTGGATGTTTATCTATATATGTATTTAATATGAAATATAGTATCGTTGAGTTAGTATCTCGTAACACAAGTATCGAACTTACTTCGAGGCTAACTAAATCTGTGTAATTTGTCCCGTATATATTTATATTTATTTATATTTCATCACGTGAAACAAAGCATCCTGCTATTCTCAGTTCCCGCTGGAATTTCGCGAATCCTCAAAGTGCTCCCCTAGACCATATAAGAAACCTACATGACCATTTTCATATATCTAGCTGGACTCAGCAGGTTTGTTTGGGTGTTGAAGCCAGTCTTTATTACTTACGGGTTAGACAGAGCCAACAGTTTCGCAAAGACAGAAAGGTTCAGCTGTATGGCCTAATGATGGAATCGAGATTTAAATAGTGACAGGTTACTAGCCTATTGCCTACATAAAGAATCTGAAATTTATAAGCTTATCCCTTAGTCGATTTTATGATATCCATTGGTAAGAAATGGAGTGGTCCCATTCTAATGTGCCAGGAACCATTTGGTCATAATCTAATTACAAATAAAAAATATATAGAACATAGTTTTAATTTGATTACGTGTTTTTTTTTAACAGTTGCGCCATCTGTTCCCGTAGCGTGTACTGTTCCCTGTCGTGCCGCTCCCGCGGGAATCCCTTCCACCGCTGGGAATGCGTGGGAATGCAAGCCGACCTCTTCGGGGCCATCGGTATAGCGCATTTAGCTATAAGGTGAGTTAAATTAATATGTACTTAAATTGGTGATACTGGCCTAAATTTAGTCATTATTTTTTTTTATATTCCAATTTCAAACAAATTTGTATTAAATATAAATCATAAAGATGAACGATTCAAATTATTTATGTATTGAGTAATTTGAAAGTGGTACTACTGGCCACTAAGAAAAAAAGAAGTAAAATAGAATATTGCACAAAATATTTAAAAAAGAGAAGTGCGTATTTTACAATGTAAAATGTATTAATTTAGTTAATTTTTTATAATTTCATGGATTAATACCTAATACTAAAAATATAATTTCAGTGAGTTATTTCAGAAAGTGCAGTTTTAATTTCTATAAAAACAAGTTCCGACAAAGATCATCGAATAGTTCTGTATATTAAACATATTGAATTCCAATTTAAATTTAAATGTAAATTTTAGAATTTATAACTTTGATGTCCTGATGTTTCTTTGTTTTTCTATTTTATTTAAATTCAGGTACTTAAATGTTAGAACTGGACACGCTTTTCCTTGAATATTGTATTTATTTTGTATATACATACATACATACATAAAATCACGCCTCTTTCCCGGAGGGGTAGGCAGAGACTACCTCTTTCCACTTGCCACGATCTCTAATATTATTATTATTTTGTATATATATATATATATATCTTTTTCAGAGTATTACTTATAACAGCGAACGCGGGGTTTCCCCCCGTCCCCTGCGGTCAACCCCCGCCCACCACCGCCGAGGAACTGTTCGCCGCGTACTCTAAGGTCGATGACCTCAACATATACAGGGCGGACTCACCGCCATTCTACAGGATGTTCAATCTCGTGACCAATTTCGATAAGATGAACAATTTCGATTATATACAGTATGCTTTGGTAAGTATTTAAAGGTTTTTTTTTTCTTGCCAAGTTCCCCTAGTTTACAAATTTTCTCACCCCCACCTTCTCTAAGGGGGCAATATAGGGGGTCAGCTCTTATTTATATTTTACCAGTGAACTTTTTCAAGGAACGAATTCGCGGGCAACATCTAGTGTTATTATTAAGTGCATTAATATTCTTAGCTGAACGTGGCCATTCAGTCTTTTCCGGACTATTGGCTCTGTCTACCCCGTAAGGGATATAGACGTGACTATATGTATGTATTAATATTCTTTTTTTAGACAGCAGTGATGCTAACGATTTACTTGGAGAGCTACACGGAGTTCTTCGAGCATCTCACGTCTAGAATGCCGTACAGGCTGACAGAGCCCCAGCTGAAGACTTTCTCCGCGGCGCTCATGTTGCGAAGTCTCGGACAGCTCGTGTGTAATGGACACGCGACCTTGTCGCTGATGACCTTCGATGATGATGACGCTAAAGGTGATGATAATATGTTTCTTCTTCTGGTCTTAGTCCCGGTTGCATCCTCACCACTCTTGAGAGGAGCCCGGGGTGTGCCTTTGACCGTGGATCCTGGATCGGGTGAGTCAGGTTTTTACACGAAGCGACTCCCGTCTGACCTCCGCAACCTTTGCAGGTAAACCTAACCCGTATTGGATCGATCATGGTTACACATCCAGTTGCCTGAATGTGCAGGTTACCTCATGATGTTTTCCCTCACCGTAAGTGAACCGGTTAGTATTCAAACTAATATTATTACCTATTCTATTTTATATTGGTGCCGGGAACCACACGGCATCATACTTACATATTATTGAAAATTTTGTTTTTATCTCTAAATGTCATATAAATTGGTAGGAAGAATAGGACCACTCCATCTCTTTCCCATGGATGTCGTAAAAGGCGACTAAGGAATAGGTTTACAAACTTGAGATTATTTTTTTAGGCGATGGGCTAGCAACCTCTATAGTCACTATTCGAATCTCAATTCTATCTTAAATCCAAATAGCCGAACGTGGCCTATCAGTCCGCTCAAGACTGTTGGCTCTGTTTACCCCGCAAGGCATATAGACGTGATTATATGTATGTATGACTTTTGGAGTTTAATCGTTACAAACAAGAATACAAGTATTTTCTGACTGAGTAATGTTATATAGTATGTAAAAACATATATTATATATATGTGGGATTACTACTCAGTTAGATTTAGCAAAACAAATATTTTCTTTCAGTTTCTTTAAAAGGTTTTTTCATTCACACTCCTTGACATTTTACGTCATTTTTTTCTTCCAAAATAAATGTTGCCAGTGCTAGCAATAACTAAAAATAACGAAACAACTCAAATAAAAAACGTTCTCAACCCACATACCTACTGATATATGAATTGTTCCAGGGTGCACGGTGTCCGAACAGGAAGTGAGGCGAGCGACCGCCATATATCCGTCGGCGGCCATGATGAATCACTCTTGCGATCCTAATATCATCAACACGTATGTATACCGAGTGAACGGCAGTGCCGTGTGGGTCCCCGGCGCTTTAGAATAGGACGAATACCATGTGTGTCGTAAAAGGCGACTAAGGAAATGTTTAATTAACTTGAGATTCTACTTTTAGGCGACGGGCTAGCAAATCGAACAGCTGAACGTGGCCTATCAGTATTTTCGAAACTGCTGGCTTTGTCTACCCCGCAAGGGATATAGACGTGATTTTAAATTTATGTGTAATAAAATGTATTCTTATCTATTCATCTGCATTTTTGATAGAACTGGCCAGAAAGACTGATATCCACCGACAGTTAGCGACATTGTTTGTCTATATTTCTGCCTTACAAAGTTATTATTATTATTTATTTTTTGGTTTAACTATAACTCTGACCCCCCCTTTATTGTCAGTTTTTAATGTGACAATTAATGTTGCAATAATGTTTTTTTTTATTTTAAAACTCTGTAATTATCATATTTTAATGGTACCTATGTCTCAAGTAAAGATTTATTATTATGTTTATTTGACGTCAAACCAATGTTGTTAAACCAAAAGATTTGACAATTATTAAGCGATATGATATGAGATCGTGGCAAGTGGAAAGAGGTAGTCTCTGCCCACCACTCCGGGAAAGGGGCGTGATTTTATGTATGTATGAACTATTATATCCTATAATAATGAATAAAAATTTTTGAATTCGAATTAGAATTTTGTCGTGCCATTGAGCATCACATCAATCTTTGTCACTTTCAGTTTTCACAACAACCGCCTCATAATCCGTTGCGGCCGAGAACTTCACCCCGGAGCGGAAGTGCTCAATTGCTACGGGCCGCACAAGGCCAGGGAGCCTACGGCGCATCGCCGGGCGCAGTTGAAGGCTCAATACATGTTCAATTGTAACTGCGCGGCGTGTAGCGACGGCCAGAGGAAGGATTTTGTGGTAAGAATCTCAGGCACAAACATAAACACAAGCACAAACACACACACACTAACACAAATGAAACACAGACACAGACACGAACATAAACACAAGCACAAACACACAGACTAACACAAATGAAACACAAACACGGACAGAGACACAAACACAAACACACACACACTAACACAAATGAAACACAGACACAGACACGAACATAAACACAAGCACAAACACACAGACTAACACAAATGAAACATAAACACAGACACGGACACAGATACAAACATAAACACAAGCACAAACACACACACTAACACAAATGAACATAAACACAGACACGGACACAGATACAAACATAAACACAAGCACAAACACACACTAACACAAATGAAACACAAACACAGACACGGACACAGACACAAACATAAACACAAGCACAAACACACACACTAACACAAATGAAACACAAACACAGACACGGACACAGACACAAACATAAACACAAACACACACACTAACACAAATGAAACACAAACACAAATACGGACACGGACACAGATATAAACACAAAAACACATACACTAACACAAATGAAACACAAACACAGACACAAACACTATAGTTTAAGTTCTATTTTTACTTTTTCATAAACAAAGAGAAATTTAGTACTTAAAGGCACTTTTTATTCCTAGAGTCATCCGCGTAATATTCACATAATATAATATGTTTATTATGTCACCAGTTGCTATTCACCGCGTACGCGTGTCAGTCGTGCAAGGGCCCCGTGGTTTGTGGCGGTAGGAGGGCCGCGTGCCCCCAGTGTCACGCCGAATTCCAGCTGGACAGGGCGTTGGCGGCTATAGATCACGCGGACGAGTTGTTGGCTCAGGGTGAGGTGGATTTCATTTCAAAAAAAAAAAAAAAAACATACATACATACATATAATCACCAAGTCTATATCCCTTGCGGGGTAGACAGAGCCTACAGTCTTGTAAAGACTGATAGGCCACGTTCAGCTATTTGGCTTTAAGATAGGATTGAGATTCAAATAATGACAGGTTGCTAGCTCATCGCCTAAAAGAAGAATTCCAAGTTTATAAGCCTACCCCTTAGTCGGCTTTTACGACATCCATGAGAAAGAGATGGAGTGGTCCTATTCTTTGTTGTATTGGTGCTGGGAACCACACGGCAAAAAAAATTTTGTATATTTAAATTTTGGCGCCTTCCATTATGGCGACATGTGTCAATGTCATTTGTATCTCTTCTTCCCTTCAAAAATAAACGCTATACTGTGTGGCTGCATAAGTGTGCTATTATTTAAATCGTTTAATAATATTATATTTAAATTGCTATCATATAATTAAATCAACAATAAATAAATATATAGTGCAGTGTGGTTCCCGGCATTAGTAGAATAAAAGAATATGCCCAGTCCATCTCTTTCCCATGGATGTCGTTAAAGGCTACTAAGGGATATGCTTATATACTTGGGCCAGCCCATCTCGTTCCCATGGATGTCGTAAAAGGCGACTAAGGGATATGCTTATTTACTTGGGATTCTTCTTTTAGGCGATGGGCTAGCAACCTGTCACTATTTGAATCTTAATACAATCATTAAGCTGAACGTGCCCTTACAGTCTTTTGACGACTGTTTGCTCTGTCTACCCCACAAGGGTATATACCCGCTACTATCTGTATAAATATATACCTACGGGAAAATTACACACACATTGAGTTAGCCTCAAAATTCGAGTTCGAGACTTGTGTTACGAGATACTCGTATCTCGTTTTAAAGAAGTTTTTAATATTTTCTTTTATTTAAAATATTTTTTGTTAGCTGACTTGCAATTCTAATATATCTTGTAATATTCAAGCGGACAGCGCGGGCACACTGGAGCAGAAATGCGAGCGGAGCCAGGCGGCGTTCCGAGTGAAGCAACAGGTGTGGCACAGGCACCACACGGGCCTCAGGGCATTGGCAGACCGCCTGGCTAGATATTACGCGGATCTAGGTATGGTATTATGAACGCTTGATGTTGGTTTCCCTATACAGGGTGACTTTTAATTCAACTGCATAAATTTAACTGTTAAGTGTACTCATCTAAAGGATATTTAAAAACGTTAAAAGAAAAATATCGGTACATGTTTCAGAAAGTACGAAAAAAAATAAAAGTATCAAAATCCACGATCCTAAATACGTCATATCACCCCGCCAGCCGGCGGAAAAGCGACGCGTAAGATTCAGAGGTCAACGACACAATACATTCAGCTGAGCGATCTCGACAACTCTGTACTTTACTTGATCTTGATACTAGAAAAATAATTTATTTTTCAGACATTTATTAACATGTTTAGTTTTAATTTATTTTTGTAGTATTGGTCTTTAATAAAGCGTGTGACGTAGTTTTTGAGGGTTTTTTAAATGTGTTGAAAATGATGACGTTTAATTTAAATAAAAATAGGCTCAAACAGCTCAGAAACATGGGTGTAGTGTATGTTTAAAAGGATGCAGTTGTTTTAAATGTCACCATGTCTATATACATACATAAAATCACGCCTCTTTCCCGGAGGGGTAGGCAGAGACTACATCTTTCCACTTGCCACGATCTCTGCATACTTCCTTTGCTTCATCCACATTCATAACTCTCTTCATGCAAGCTCGGCGGTTTCGGGTACTTTTGACCTGACCCTATATGTATATATAACATACATACATGTGGTCACGTCTATATCCCCTGTGGGGTAGACAGAGCCAACAGTCTTGAAAAGACTGATGGGCCACGTTCAGCTGTTTGGCTCAGTGATAGAATTGAGATTGAAATAGTGACAGGTTGCAACCCCATCGCCTAAAAGAAGAATCCCAAGTTTAATAGTTTAACCCTTAGTCGCCTTTTACGATATCCATGGGAATGAGATGGAGTGGTCCTATTATTTTTTTTCTATTGGTGCCGGGAACCACACGGCTATCGTATATATAACACTGTACTCAATTCTAAAATCAAGCCAAAAAGCTGAACGTGACCTATCAGTCTTTTCATGACTGTCATCCTATTATTGAAATCCAATTTTCAAAGGGGGATTTTTTGGAACGAAGTTAAAAAACATAGTTCTATCACGATTAGTTAGTTATACGTATACGCCATAGCAGCGGTTGCCATGATGTTGTTTATTAGAGAGATGTCAAAAATAATTTTCATTGTTACATGTTTTTAATTTATACGTTGAATAACATTGACATCTTAAACTGATTTTTTTCTCCTAGGAATTAAATAACTTTATAACTATACTTCCTACACACGCATATGAATTTTTACAGCAATACAAAAATCTTCATATATGTATTTTTCTATACCTACATATTTTTTTCAGGTGATTTCACAAAAAGCGTGGAACTCATCAAACAGAATATACAGAGTCTGGAATATCAATATGGTTCCTTCAGCGTCGAGGTATGTGCGTCATCTTCCCTCCTCGCTTTAGTCCCGGTTGCATCCTCCATTTTCTGGAGGTGGGCGTTGAGATCTGCAACACAGTTTCATAACTTCTGCAGATGTCATCGTTATCCTATGTTACTTAAATTGTACTTGTTCTTGTTTCCAAATTAAATATTTTTCATTTTCATTTTCGTTTGTCGGCGTCTGTGGCGCAGCGGTAGTACGCTTGTCTGTGACACCGGAGGTCCCGGGTTCGAATCCCGGCCAGGGCGTGATGAGAAACGAACTTTTTCTGATTGGCCTGAGTCTTGGATACATACATACATAAAATCACGCCTCTTTCCCGGTGGGGTAGGCAGAGACTACCTCTTTCCACTTGCCACGATCCCTGCATATTTCCTTGAGTCTTGGATGTTTATTTATATAAGTATTTATTATTAAATATAGTATCGTTGAGTTAGTATCTCGTAACACAAGTCTCGAACTTGCTTCGAGGCTAACTCAATCAGTGTAATTAGTCCCGTACATATTTATTTATTTATTTATCCTCACCACTCTGGAGAAGAGCCCGAGGTGTGCCTTTGACCGTGGATCCTGGATTGGGTGAGTCAGGTGTTTACACGAAGCGACTCCCGTCTGACCTCCGCAACCTTTGCAGGGGAACCTAACCCGCATTGAATCGATCATGGTTACACATCCAGTTGCCTGAATGTGCAGGTTTCCTCACGATGTTTTCCCTCGCCGTAAGTGCATCGGTTAGTATTCAAACTAATGTAAATAATTTGGAAAAATGTCATTGGTAGATGGCCGAGGTGGATCGTTATGTACTTTTTGTTAACCGTCTTCAAAATGAAGAGGTTTATCACGTCTTTTTTCCGTCGTCGTCCGATGAAAATGCTGCAGTGTAGTTTGTTCCGCCGCTTCATCTACACATGCGCTTTGGAAGCGGTAGTAGTTATAATTAGATAGATAGATAAAAACTTTTATTCAGTTGCTACAGACATAAAATACAGAGTTAAACAAAACATTATAAAAAACACAGTTGAGATGCATTTGCGTGCAATTACACAATTAGATTTAAGTGTGACGTCAATAAGTGATACCTTTTATCCAATTTTGATAATAAATCTATTCTATTCGTTAGAGACGTGATAATACAAACTAATGATATTGTTCCCAGGTGGCGCACGAGCTGAGGAAGCTGGCTGAAGTAATGCTGACGAGGATCATAAGGTCACCCCACAATCCTGATTACAGGTCAGAATGACTTTTATTATATAAAATTAAATCAAAAATTTTCGTGTGGTTCCCGGCACTAATGAAAAAAAAAAGAATAGGACCACTCCATCTCTTTCCCATGGATGTCGTAAAATGCGATTAAGGGTTAGGCTTATAAGCTTGCGATTCTTCTTTTAGGCGATAGGCTAGCAACCTGTCACTGTTTCAATCTCAATTCTATCTTAAAGCCAAACAGCTGAACGTGGCCTGTCAGCCTTTCAAGATCGCTGGCTCTGTCTACCCCGCAAGGGATATAGACGTGATTATAAACATATATAAGTAACCTGTCACTATTTCAATCTCAATTCTATCATTAAGCAAAATAGCTGAATGGCCTATCAGTCTTTTCAAGACTGTTGGCTCTGTCTACACCGCAACAGATATAGAAGTGATTATAAAGATATATAGAACATACATACATATAGTCACGTCTATATCCCTTACGGGGTAGACAGAGCCAACAGTCCCGAAAAGACTGAATGACCACGTTCAGCTGCTCGGCTTGTTGATGGAATTGAGATCCAAATAGTGACAGGTTGCTAGCCCATCGCCTAAAAAAAGGATCGCAATTTTATAAGCCTATCCCTTAGTCACTTTTTACGACAAGAGATGGAGTGGTCCTATTCTTTTTGTTTTGGTGCTGGGGACCACACGGCATTACAAGATACAAGATATATAGAAAGATAATTTTTTTTATTGTCGAAAACAAGTAACCATTCTTCGATGACACGTCAACGTTAAAAGTAAATTTTAATTCCTCATCACAGAGATTGGTGTCTCGAAACGCACAAAATAACAAAGAAGGCGGTCCAGCTTTTGGACCTGAACTACGGGTGTTGGGAACCTTTGGTGAAGCGGCTGAAGGAGCAGGAGGCCACGGTGGCGGCTCTGCTGGCCAGCAACAGGGCTCCCAATGACGACTGCATACACCATAACCTACATTATAACCTCAAAATATAGCTTTGAGTGTTGTTGAGGTTCATTTCTATCTGATCGGAATGATGTAGTATACATTTATAATTATATTTATAAATATATATATATATGTATATATAATCATGTCTCTGTCTCTCATGGACAACAGGGCTCCCAATGACGACTGCATACACCATAACCTACATTATAACCTCAAAATATAGCTTTGAGCGCGAGTTGTTCTATCTGATCGGAATAAAGTATGCATGTATAAATCTATATATAATTATATTGTATTATCTACATATATATATACAGGGTGACTTTTAATTCAACTGCATAAATTTAACTGTTAAGTGTACTCATCTAAAGGATATTTAAAAACGTTAAAAGAAAAATATCGGTTCATATTTCAGAAAGTACGAAAAAAAATAAAAGTATCAAAAACCCACGATCCTAAATACGTCATATCACCCCGGCCGGCGGAAAAGCGACGCGTAAGATTCAGAGGTCAACGACACAATTCATTCAGCTGAGCGATCTCGACAACTCTGTACTTTACTTGATCTTGTTACTAGAAAAATAATTTATTTTTCAGACATTTATTTACATGTTTAGTTTTTAATTTCTTTTTGTAGTATTGGTCTTTAATAAAGCGTGTGACGTAGTTTTTGAGGGTCTTTAAATGTGAAAATGATGATGTTTAATTTAAATAAAAATAGGCTCAAACAGCTCAGAAGCATGGGTATAGTCTATGTTTAAAAGGATGCAGTTGTTTTAAATGTCACCCTGTATACAGTATTATTGTCCTGATATACATATATACATTCATATATACCTGATATATACATTCATAAAATCATGTATCTGTCTTACGGGGTAGACACGAGTCAAGTCTAACAGACTAATCGGAATAATACAAGACTATTAAAATTATATGTTATCAGGATTATTACACGATATAGGATGTTTTATATTATCCTGTAGTTACAAATATATAATATTATATATATATGTAACATGTAACAAAGGAACAGCTCCACACGAATAAAACGAAATATCTCTATTATCGGCGTAACTTTAATTTAAATTTCAAATCTCCAGACCTAGCGGTTTGGGTTGTGAGTTACAGTCAGTCAGTCACTTTTTTAGATACGGATATTTTGTAGACACTTACACGATAGAAGTTTTTTGACCGCAACTTCATAGGCGCCATTTTTTCATTGTTGCCAGCAAAGTTGAAAGCAAAAAAAAATAACTAGACCAGCTAATATTGAGACTTAGATTCGATAATTTTAAAATACATTAAATAGATTACCAACGAATTTTATTATTTTTATATTTGTTTTCTACAATTATAAAACATACGGATGCTACATAAATAGATATATATTAATACTATATAGACGAATATGACAAAAAAGCAATATACCTATATAATTACATATTTTTTGTACAAACGTGTCTCACAGCATTAGAACAGCCAGCGAAAATCTATCGCTATCCCGTTTCAATTCACAATGAAAAGTGAAACGGCGATAGATTTTCGCGCGATGAAAACGGCGTCGCGCGTCATATGCTACGAGGGTAGTTAATGAAAATTAAATATAAGGCCTTTTATAGTGGATTCTAAGTAGGTATATCGTATTTAAAAATTAACAGCAATAATATGAATTTACAAGTATGCACGCACAATTTGTGAGTATTTCGCAATACATTTCTCACTAGTTCGTTATTCGTTTAACTTTTTCATAAGATAATATTAAGTCGTAACATTCATTAGTTGTAATTAACGAAATTATATGTACGAGTAGCTATACTAACTATGCAAATTGCAAATTCTTCTATTCTATTCTATTCTTACAGCAAATCATATGGTAAAATAAAATAAATATTGTTGACACCGGCGAGTTCTACAAAGAAAGACCTTTTTTTTTGTTGAAATTCAGTAGACCTGTCCTGTAACCATGGAATCTGCAAAAAATGTTGAAAATCATTTAGGTGTGTTTAATTGGTGACAAAATAAGACATATTTTTTATGTATTATTACACTTTCTAATTAGGTATGGCTTTGCGTAACTTGTCATCTTATATATAAAATTCTCGTGTCACAATGTTCGTTCCCGTACTCCTCCAAAACGGCTTGACCGATTCTCATGAGATTTTGTGAGCATATTGAGTAGGTCTGAGAATCGGCCAACATCTATTTTTCATACCCCTTGGTGATAAGGGTTGTCCACCCTTAACATTTTTTTGTACTAGAAATTACTTAGGTAAACATTATTTATATGGCAAAACAACATTTGCTAGTTTACTATACTATTATCGTAGATATAGAGTACAGTAGTTTTTTTATAGCTAAAATATATTCAGTTCGTTCTCGTTGGTAAAGCCTAATGGCTTTAAAACATACAGGGTGTCTGGTAAATCGCGTTACATATTTAAGGGCATAGTACGCTTAACTTTATAAAACTTTATTTTCTTCTTTATTTGGAACGAGAATAACGATACTGAGTGCCCCCTTTCAATAAGTACCGCTATTTACCACACACCCTATAGAAAGAGAGATAATGAGTCTTTTTGACGACGTTTGTGAATCGACCCTTGTATATACATATATATATTTACTTATTTAGAAAATATAAAAATAGAATTAAATTTCTCGATACTTGGATACGACAGCTTGTGTTTTAAATAATGTAAAGTGGAAAATTATAACAAATTTTTTTTATTATATATATTACTTATTATATCCGTCACTGCTATTCAGTACAAAATATAATCGAAATAAGTAATCGACGATGTTAAGACCAATTGCAACCAGTGAATTGATAAAATGTAATTTTAATATTATACCTATAATAATGTTATTTTCATATTGTATATATTTAGTGTAATAATGGCAGTAATTTCACTAAGTCAGTGCGTCCGCTTGGTCCTCAATTTCATTGTAAAAAATATTATAGGACAATTTCATAAATTAAGACGAATATTTTTGAAGAGGAAATATTTTCCTATAATTTTTTTAGCAGGTAGAATTTTTTTGTAGTTAAGCAGCAATAAGAGTAAATGTAATCTTCGTGTGACTTATATTTGAACTAGGGTATGACTTATAAGTTTATAAATATAAGAAAATAACCACAAGATAAGACTTTCCTGTATGCTCAAATCTCGTATTCATTTGCAAATTATTTTTTCATCAAAATATACTCGCTAAAGAAAACAAGTTTAAGTTGGTGTGGTATATAAAGTGTCGATTAAAAGTGTTTATTTTTATGAAAACTTGAGCATATAGTCGACTCTTAACTATGTAACTTACAAATATTTCTTAGATTTAGATTTCAAGACTATAACGAGCACTAATTTTTGTTCTCGTCAAGAAACTAAGGCCTAATTTCAGCGTGCGTTTCGATCACTTGTAATGAGACGGTGACCAGTACCAAAGGCTGTCCTAGACCTGGGTACTCGGTTTCTGATCATGTCAGTACCGGTACAGGTCTACCACTTTTTTAAGTTACATCGGCATTGTTCGACGGCGCAGAATAGTACAACCGACCGCCGAATCTGGCCGAATGAAAACTTTAGGGAAATAACGAACTTATTGCTACTACATAGGATTTGAAATCCCAAAACAAGAGTCGTGTATCTCGCTCGTTGTACACCTACCGCGACGCCGCGACGGCGTGGCGCTCCTGCGAACTCCAGACATGGCGCATACGCAATTAGCCTATAGAGAACGGTTTTGATCCCGCGTTCAAATGGCGCACTGTGATTGGCGCAGATATTTTCGCGCCATGACAAAAATTGATTTCTGCGCAGGTACATCGGTGTAACTTATTAAAGTGGTGGTACTGTACCACAATGTCTACATTAAGACAAGTGCACCAATATGAATTGATCTCAGAATGATGAGAAGAATATTTGATAATACTTTAATTACGAGTGCATAGATAGATATACACTGTAGACTTAAAATATAGGTGGAATAAAGAAACGAATAGTGAGATTTTAATATTTGCAGTAGTTTAATAGATTGTATAAAATAACGCATTTTCATATTGTTATATTTTTCAGACATGTATTTATGATCAATTTTGTTTTAATTATCTATTATTATTATGTAAAATACATTGCATATACCATTTGCGATATACCAATGGTATTTTATGCTGTAATATTTAAAAAAACCGCGTGGTACCTATGTTTTGATAAAAAGCAATTTTAGAAGTATGCACCTGCAACTATTTCGCAGAGAGCCATACCTAGTAAGGACTGGCTTCCACTATTCATCCCATGAATATATGTATTTGTATCAAATTTTTATAACTTACGCAAAAAACGAGATAAGATTAGCATCGCTTACGTAATACACGTTCATGGCTAGTGGCTTAATTTTTTTAATTTATTGCTTATATAACAATTGAAGAATTTGAAACATAACCTGACTACAAACTCCTTTCCTTCTTGTAAGACACGATCGCGCGGAAAACTATCGCTGTCCCGTATCACGTCATAATAAAAAGCGAAAAAGCGATAGTTTTGCGCGCGATAAAAAAGGTCGTCGCGCGTATCCATACTATGGAGGCTAAGGCTGGAACGTGATTATAGGCTCTAACAAGACGGACGGCATTTCAGTTATCATCCAACGGATAATTCCCGTTCAGTGGACATGCAAACCTACCTCGCAGTCATACAGTTAAATTGTATTCGGCGTGTAGTCGTGTGACTGTATACGAATTGCAATTTGCCGTTGAAATGCGGACAGTCTGCATAGCGCTATGATTCTGGACCTCAAAAGCACGTAACGACTTAGCAACAGCAAGTTGATAAGTTACCTACATAGTAAAGACAAAAGGTACCGGCAAGCTGATTTTGATAATGATTCTTAAAGCGTGTTTTGTTATTTGTTCTTCGTTTCTATTTAATTGTTTTAGGCTTCTAGTCTATGTACCTAATATAAAAAAAAATGTTATAATGACACACTTTATTAATGTATTTTCATCTACTTACATAATTACTGGTTTGCAGTGCCTATGATATAATCCAATATGTATTTAATATGTCATTTCCATACATATGTATTTGTGTCATTATATATATTATAGATTTTAAATGTGTTTTACTTAATCCTTTACAAAATGCGAGTAAAAAAAACAACCCAGCCTTGTTGAATCGATTTATTTCATCGATGAATTAAGTTTACAATTGTTGCAACTTGCATCTTGGCCTATCTTATACACTAAACAACTATACAACAAACAATTAAATTTGTATTACATATTTCCATAAGCGATGTCATGACTACCGCGCACTATTACGTGCGCAATATAATAATCTAGTTCTATTTATATGTGCAATGTGTCTATTAATGAAAAAGTGGTACAAAAAGTAAATTGTACATATATCCACGGCCCCATTTTATTTTTGGGCGAAACGTATAATTTGCCAAATGAATGTCAAATGTTTGAAAATTGTATCTTTATTAAATGGTTTTATTTAGCTCACCCCGTTTGTTTTATTTAATTCAGGGCCGCAGATAGAATTATAATCCTAATAGAGACGCGGACAGGCTTATAATTCTTAATTTATTCGTCCCGTTCCTTATCCCACAATAGGCTAGATGACTCATTTTTTCCAAAAAATATATACTTAATTACATTTTGAATATCTATAAAGTCTCAAAAATTAATTTAAAATCATACATTCAGTCAGAAAAGTATCGGGAATGGATTATTTATTTATGGTTCCAAATTCAAATTTTTGTTTTTTTTGTTGTTATTAGATTGGCACAACTGTTTTCCATTTTGGCGCGGAGTTTGAGTTGCATCTGTTGTTTACATTAAATACAGTGCTATTTTTAGTTATATCATATCTAGTGTGTATTGCTAATTTCATAATGGATAAAAACATCGAACAAAGAGTTTGTCTTAAATTTTGCATTGCCAATGGAATATCGTGTTCGGAGTCACTGAAAATGTTACAGAAGGCTTACGGTGAATCGACTTTATCAAAAACTCGTGCTTATGAGTGGTACAAAGCGTTCAAAAGCGGTCGAGATGTGATGGAAGATTTGCCTCGCTCTGGTAGGCCATCAACGTCTGCAACTGAAGTTAACATCGCAAAAGTGAAGGAAATAGTGACTGAAAATCCTCATTCAACTTTGAGAGAGATAGCCACCGAATTTTCTGTATCTCACGAGTCGATCCGTACCATTTTAACTAATAATTTGGGTATGAAACATGTTGCCGCTCGGCTAGTCCCAAAAGACCTGAATTTTTTTTCAAAAACTCAATCGCATGAGAGTCGCTGTTTATTTATTTATTTATTTATTTACATGCTAGAACGAGTCAATTCCGACCCAACATTCATGAAACGCATTGTTACTGGTGACGAGACGTGGGTTTACGAGTTTGACATGCAAACTAGTCAACAAGCTTCGGAGTGGCGCCTTCCAACTGAACCGAAACCGAAAAAACCACGCCAAAGTCGTTCAAAAGTCAAAGTCATGTTGACTGTTTTCTTTGACTATCGCGGTGTTGTGCACTCGGAATTCTTGCCGGAAGGTCAAACGGTAAATAAGGAATATTATTTGAGTGTTATGCGGCGTTTAAGAGAGCAAATCCGACGAAAAAGGCCAGATTTGTGGAAAGAAAATTCTTGGATTTTGCACCATGATAATGCACCTTCGCACAAGGCCATCATTGTGAACGAATTTTTAACCAAACACTCAACAAATACCATCGAGCAACCACCATATTCACCAGATATGGCTCCAGCCGACTTTTTTCTTTTTCCTAAACTCAAATTACCACTTCGTGGCACCCGTTTTCAATCGGTAGAAGACATAAAAGAGAATTCGCGGCGAGAACTGACCTCAATTCCGGAAACAGCGTTTAAAAAATGTTTTGATGATTGGATTATTCGTTGGCGTAAGTGTATCGTTTTTAAAGGAGCATATTTTGAAGGTGATAAAATAAATTTGGATGAATAACAAACAGTTTGTGTATTATTGATCTTTTCCTGCTACTTTCTTGACAGAGTAGTACTTTTCAAAAACGGAACAAATCGAATTCTCTGTCCGCCATGTTAGTCTTAACTGTGCTCTGACGTCATTGTTAACTCTCATAAAGTTTGAAGATAAAATCATGAAAAATATTGTTTACTATAGTTGTTATAAATAAATATTCCCCGAGCTTCATTTGAAGTAGGACACTGTACTGGCATTTGTAAATTAGAAACCAGTGAAAATTAAGCTCAAAGATTCCGTTAAATACATACATACATACAACCCAAGCTAATAAAAGCGTAGTAAAAAGAGGCTACTGTTACCTACAAACTCTTTTTAAATTCTGTCCATGAGATTATCTTATTTACAATAAGTAGCATCGAATCATGGACGACGGCGTTTTTTGACATATCAAATTAAACATGAAAAAATATTTTTAAAATGGGGTTCCTAGATTAATCTCGCGCTATTAATTATAAAAATTGATTTTGATTTCCTGAGATTATTAATACGATAGGAAATATTAATTAAATATAGGAAAATTTAGAGTCAACTAGCTCATTTCCGGATTCAACAACCTATCAAATAACATAATAAATGATGATACATAGTCATATAAAAATCAACGTGTGCCAGACGATAATTCTATAGTTACACATCCATCTGGCGAGAAATTAGATACTTATTACTAATCAAGTGTCTTGTTCACAACAAAATTAAGTGTTTTTTTTTTATATATTAGAAAATATAACTACACATTACGTTGTAAATCTTAAAATAATATTTACTATTTCTGTACATAGTGACAAAAGTTATCATTCCGCGATTGGAAGAGAAATATACTTTACCAATCAGACACACAACGATTAGTAATAATACTATTACTCGACGTAAAATAGTATTGCAACGATAAGCAACACTGCTACCTTAACAACCCATGAAAGTCAGCCGGACTAAGGTCTCCCCATAAAATGTTTTGGGGAGACCTTAGTCCGGCTGACTTAGGGGGGAATTTAACCTATACTTCCCGCGTGTGGATCGAGAACGCAACCTTTGCAAGAAAACCTAATGCATATTGGATCGATCATGGTTACACATCCAGTTTTCTGAATGTGCAGGTTTCCTCACGATGTTTTTCCCTCACAGTATTCAAACTTATGAGTAAGTAACTTCGAAAATGAATGAATAAATGAAAAAAGGGATGGCCAACCTGTATTATTTACGCCATACGTATTTTAACCTTGCAGATTCAACCACCGACTGTCTTAATGAGTAGCAGTGTTACTCAATGGTACTACTAATTGTGGTGCGTCTAATCGGAAACAATCGAAAATAACAGGTACCCGCTTGTAATAATGATCATGTCAGCATTCATGCTTATTTATACATAAGTTTTTTTTTTACAACGATAAAAATATTACATAATTATGATTGTAGCATCATTGGCGGAATGTCAAATTTATACGGGTTATGTCACAAATTGCCACTTTTATTATTTTATTGAGGAACATTAAATTACTATTTAAACAATGTGGGGTTCCGGTTTTATACATAAAAAAGAAGCCAAAGATGTCATGTTATGATATATATATGTTAAAAATGTCACAAGATACAGGGCATCTGATGATGATCAATGTCAAATCAAATGTTCCCTTACAATCAAGACCCAAGGGATGTAAACCCAAAGAGCCGTCAAAATAAAGAAGTGACGTGGCATATGACGTCACAAATATTCTTACACACTGTACGTTGTACACTCAACAACACATCAACCTACCCAAATTTACCGCAATTTTACCTATATTACGGCATCATAGTGCCATGCATGCATGCAGTATGCAGTAACTTTTCATACGACTGTATGTTATGTATTCGTCCTTTTCCGAAGATGGTATCGTGCCAGACACCAAAACAGAACATAATACAATAGAAATACATACTAAGAAGAAAAATCTTTCCTCAATTCTTAAGTTTCAATAGAATATATGTGTCAACATAATTATTTTTCATGATAATTTATTATAATGTCAGATTTTACATAAAAATCTTGATTTATATAATTTCATACAATATTTTGGAACAATAAGACTATAGGTATATATGATACATATATATTATATTAAATCTTATATTGTTTATAAGACTATACAGATGGTTGTGACGCCATAACCTTTATATCTTGTATATATGTATTTATGTACTTGTTTCAGTATTCGCAAAATGTCATCTCACGTGTCCTATGCAGTTTATCAGTTCAAGCCCTTAGCCCGTGTTTTTACAGTGCATGTTTTATATTGAACTGATAATGGACGATAAAAAAATATTTCAACGTCTACATACAGTAACAAAAATGTTATTCGTTTTTTCACAGTCCATTCAAAACTGGAACCCACAACGGCTATTGCGTGATTGGACTAAACAATGACAGATCGAAATTCAAATTGAAAAGAGGACATCCACGTTCGATTGGCGGTGTTGCCAGTTCATGCTGCGAAAAAGTACCAACTAATTTTAACCCAGACGGAGAACGATTTTCTCATTGAATTCTTCTTCGGGCTCTTCCTCCTCCTGAAAAGAAAAAATAAATTTAACAAACTAGCACTAATACATATAATCACGTCTATATTCCTTTCAGGGTAGACAGAACAGGCTTAAAAGACTGAAAGGCCATGCTTAATGGTGCAATTGTGATTCGAATTATTGACATTAGATAACGATTAGTGACAGGTTGCTAGCCCATCGCCTGCAAGAATATCCCTTAGTCGCCTGTGGTTTGCGACATCCAAGGGAATGATAGTGAGTGGTCCTATTCTAGTGTCGGCAACCACACGGCAGAGTTTTACATATATTTCATACTCACGTCGAACCCGAAGCAAGTGTCAACATCCTTCTCCAATTTAATGTTCCGCTCGGCCGCCCGCGCCGCCACCACCACCTGCTTCACATCCTTCACTTCTTGTTCTTCCTCATCTTCTTCTTCTTCCTCTTCTAGAAAAACAAATTTATCCGTGTGATAATGCATAATAACAAAATGAGTGTAGGTGGTTGAATAGGTAAGGTTTGCCCGGTGAAAAATGCATGATACGCATATGTCATAAGTTTTTTTTATTAATTTATTTGTTTAATCTTTAGGTTTATTTTGTCACTTATGTTTTAAGTCTTTTTTTTGGCTTTCTAGTTTCTTTGCAATTTGACACAATTCAAACTAGTTGTCCAATATTTTTTTACTTGTTTTGAAGACACAAATGGTTTTTTCTATATTTAAATATATTTATTTATATTATATTAAATTGAATTATTTGAAAATCTATATTTGCATTGGAATAGCCTTCTGGTTTGTTTGGAATTTGATACAACTCGGCTTCCAGTGACTATTTTTGAACTATGTACATTAGTTTGAATACTACTCGATGCTCTTACGGCGAGGGAAAACATTTTGAGCGAAACTGCACATACGGGCAATTGGATGTGTAATCATGATTGATCCAATATGGGTAAGGTTACCCTGTGAAGATGGAGAAGAGACCCTTTAGGAGGTCAGATGGGAGTCGCTTCGTGTACAAACCTCACTCACTCAATCCAGGATCCACTGTCAAAATATATAACCCAGGCTCCTCTTAAGAATTACAAGGTTGCAACCGGGACTAAAGCCAGGAGGGAAATGAGGAAGAAAATGCATAATTTCAGGTTAAAGTTTATATTATTTTAATGATCTCCAGGAACATGTATTGTTGCAAACCTTAAAATTGCAGACTTGTGTCTTCCGTCTGAGGTGACACTGGCTAACAAATAGATCCAATCACAAAATAAAAAGAAATAAGCTTGGCGCAAGAAAATTAAAGGTGTTCCCCCACTATGTTACACTAACTTGCGACTTCGGCAAAGCAAATATCCCAACTACTAAGTAAGTTTGACTGCTTTTGTCTCTCCACGCATTATCCACTAAACTAATCTTGAAATTTTGCGTATAAACAATTAAATCTGGAGAAGGGTACCGTGTCCTTACGACCAGGTAAAAACAAAAGTTAAAATGCCAAAATAAAAAAAAAATAAAAAAAATTACGCCACTTTATAATTTTTTTTTTAATTGTCCATGTACAAAGGTACCTTGCTCCTCCTCCATATAATCGGGCGCCACCAGCGCCACCTGCTGCTCGCTGCCGTCTTCCAGCTGGATCACCTCGAGGAACACGTACTGCTCCCCGTCGCCGTCCGACACCGGAACTATCTCCCCCCTCTTCAACTGATCGATGCCCAGCTTCACGATGTTGGCAGCTGCCTCTTCCTCCTCGTTTCCTGACTCCTCGTGCTCCGGCGACATAGGCTGGTGGGAAGAATTAGAATTTTTTTTAATATAATTTGCGAGCGTCGTTGATTTTATTTACAGATTACATCTGTGATACATTAAAAATATAAATATTTGTGTTTCAGTATAATTATTTATGAGTAAAAAATATTTTCCAATTCATAATTTGATTTTGCTAGAGGCTGAAAAATATTTCGCATCCGCAATTATCATATTTATAAAATTGGGACCAATTTTCTTATCAAGATTTTATTCAAAAGGCTCTTTAAAAATGTTATATGTGAGCTATATAGAAATGGAACATTACAGTTGGCAAAATAGAATGTTAGTTAATGGACCACATAACCAAAAAGCATAAAATAGGGAATTTAATTGGAACGCACAGTTTGCAAAAAAAGTCACAAGCTTAGCTGCTATGGCGCGCGGAGCATGGTATCTTATTGCTATTATAAAATATATTCTAAAATGGACTCTTCCGGCCTCCATTTACAAGAACTGCCTCCATTTTTTAATTTAATACATAAAATATTAACAAGACAGCACAAAATACAATTTACTTTCGCAGCGTTTTGTTTTTTTTGACTGAATATAAAATATGGGCCAATATTTTTTTTACAATATACGCATAATACCATAATTTATTATGTGTTATTACGAATGTCAAACTGGAGTCGTTTCGTGCAAATCCCTACTTATCCAAAGAGGTAACCTTTCTCCAGAAAGTTAAGACTGTCATCTGGATTAATGCCAGGAGAAAGAATATAAAAACAATGAAAAGAATTGATTTTTAGAAACACTTGGCCAATAAAAAAATGTATTGTAAAACATTACAGATAGCATCGTGTATATAAGAAAGTTCTTCTAACACTTCTAGACTAGATATTAAAATTTTTATTGTTTATCTCTCCCACATCGCGTGAAAAAATAAAAACAAAAAATGATATACTGACAAATCACGAACTTGCGTATTTATAAAATAAGTGGGATATCCGCTGAACATTCGCAGTAAGTTATAATAAGAGGTGATTTCGCAAAATACATTAAATCGCAAAGCATGTGTCGCAGGAGTATAACAAAAATAGAAATTTGTTTAATTAAACATTTTGATCAAATCACGGGTCATATCAAAACAAAAACACTTTTATTATTCCTCTAAACAAATCGAGTGGTTGGACAGATACCATTACGGGATTGAAGGAAAATATTTTTAATATAAAGAATCTGACTCTCATTAATGAAAGAGAGTGAGTCAGGCAATTTTTAAGTTCGCTAGGCATCAAAATCGGTTCGATACTTTGAGAGTTAATAATGATGTTATGATTACAGAATTTATCAGAATCGCGAGGTCTACATTCATGGTGCACATCAGTCCACAACTTGTGTTAGAATATTCGCGTGGCCGCACCGAGCGATTATAAAATATATGAAATAGATATAATATATATTCGCTATGGCAATAGAATTTTGTTAGAGCTAAAATTAAAATAAAATTTAAAAAGAAAAATTAAGCACTTCTTTCGCGCGCTAAGCTTGGTTTATTGGTTTAAGATGCTAGACTGCGGTAAAATAGGTCTAGTTTATTATACCAGCAAGGACAACAACAAAAAATTAAACAATGTTTTTGAAAACTATAAAAAAAATTAATTACTCTGAGGTCTCTTCAATTAATTATTTAGTATCTTTTAAGTTCATCTTTTAGGCGATGTGCTCTTAAAGCCAAATAACTGAACGTGGCCTATCAGTCTTTTCAAGACTGTTGGCTGTCTAGCCCGCAAGGAATATATACACGTGACTATATGTATGTACGTATCTTTAAAGTACAATACAATACAACGTAATACTGACCTCTTCCACATGTATTTCTCCATCAATGATCTTGACCTGCCTCTGCCTGCCGATCTTCAGCGCCATGGCCCGCTCCTGGTGGCCGGAGTCAGGGTCGTGGACGGCCAAATGCCGGATCAGGTTGCCTGAAAACAATTATAATTGAACTAGCCATCCCGCAAACGTTAATTAAGGACGTCCTGGTAAAGGGTCAGGTCAAAAGTACCCGAAACCGCCGAGCTTGTATGAAGAGAGTTATGAATGTGGATGAAGCAAAGGAAATATGCAGATATCGTGGCAAGTGGAAAGAGGTAGTCTCTGCCTACCCCTCCGGGAAAGAGGCGTGATTTTATGTATGTATGTATGTATCCCGCAAACGTTTTGTTTTGCCATATAAATAATTTTCAAATAATTTCTAGTTAAAAAAAATGTTAAGGGTGGACAATCATTAAGGGGTATGAAAAATAGATGTTGGCCGATTCTCAGACCTACTGGATATGCTCACCAAATTTCATGAGAATAAATAGGTCAAGCCGTTTCGTGGGACAACGGGAACGAACATTGTGACACGAGAATTTTATATATATGATTTAGGAAAATCAAAGCAGTAACATGTCAGCTGCTATTTCGCTGATAATATTGAACCTTAAAGGTACACAAGGTTTATACATAATGCTAATAGCATTCCCTACTTTTTAACTTTTAGAAAATAGCGTACCGATATATAAATCTGTATGAATTAAAGATAATCCAGCTAAGTGTTCTCACCTTTATGTGCAAAGGTCCGTTTACATTCGTGGCAAGTGTGCGTCTTTTCCTTGGGCGGCTTGGCCACGTAATTCGGATTGTGGTATATGTTTTGATGCCGCCGCAGCAACTGCTTTTGCCTAATAAAACCAAATAAAAAAATTTGCATTCATATAAAATATTCTAATTTTCAATTATTCTTAAGCAAATGAAGATATTAATAAACACACTTTCCCATTAATAATATGTACTACTAGCTTTTCGACTCGGCACGGATGGCATTCATAGATAATATTTTTTAATGTCAGTATGGATGTTTGTTACTCTTTCACGCAAAAACTGAACTACTACTGAACCGATTACAATGAAATTTGGTATGTAGGTAGCTCTGAAGACCCAGAATAACATATAAGCTAGGTACTTTTTATCACGGAGTCCCCACCGGAACGATTTCACGCGGACGAAGTCGCGGGGGGCCTCTAGTAAGTAATAAAGCAATTCCTAGCGATTCGTCAAGGTTTTATTGTCTTTTTCCTCCTTGCCGTAGTGACGGTAACATCCTCATCACTCTGGTGAGGAGTCCGGGCTACGCTCTTGACCATGAATCCCGGATTGGGCTAGTCAGTTATTTACATAAAACGACACTCCCATCTGACTGTAATTAACAATAGTAAGGTAAGTTTAAACAAACAATTTTCAATTTGAGTAACTAGCAAACAGCTGAATGTGGCCATTCACTCCTTACAAGACAGTCGGCCCTGTCTACCCCGCTAGGGATATAGACGTGACCATATGTATGTATATACATAATTTGTACATATTTTATTTTATCTTTATTTATTTGACGGAACATTCGTATTGAAATAACTAGTTCTACATTCATTCATGTTTTTTAATGTAGACTTAGCATTCGTCCATGATTTAGATTTAAGAGATCTATATTTGTACATTGACGTCCTATGAAAATGCTGCAGTGTAGTTTGTTCCGCCGCTTCTTCTACACATGCGCTTTGGAAGCTGTAGTAGTTATAATTTAGAATTTAGTGATGCGACGTCAACAAGTGATACCTTGTATCCATCCAATTTTAAAAAATAAATCTAATCTATTCTATTCTATGCATGTGTGTAACTAGCTGTGCCCGCGACTCGGTCCGCGTGGAATAGTTATTTTGGGTATTATTGGAGCCCTCAAGGGGTTTTTCACGTTTTCCATTATTTCTTCGGTCCTAATAGTTGCAGCGTGATGTAATACAGCCTAAAGCCTTCCTTGATAAATGGTCTATTCAACACAAAAATATTCTTTTCAATTCGAACCAGTAGTTCCTGAGATTAGCGCGTTCAAACAAACAAACTCTTCAGCTTTATAATATTAGTATAGATTCGAAGTAACCCACCTGAACGACTGGTCGCACAGATCGCAAACGAACGGCTTCTCGTCAGTGTGCTTCAGCATGTGAGACTTGAGATGTCTGAGCGTGGTCGAAGCGTACGGGCACAGTTCGCACTTGTAGCACTTCTCGCCTTCGTGTGTCTGTGAAACCGTTCAACCGTTTTTCATTAACAATTTATAAATCTGCCGTGGTATAACTAAAATGCCGTTATCTGACATCAGGATTTACACCTTACACCTTTACCAGTAAAATAAGAAAAAAAAATCACTTTCGATCTGTATATACGACTTTTTGGTACCTTTAAGTCATTAATAGGCGTTCTCATTGATGAATGGCATCAGTTTAAATTTTTACCGCAGTTTTTGACGTTTTACTTAAAACAAGGATTTGGCAGATAACGGCATTTTAGTTATACCAGGGCAGAAATGTACTTATGCACTAGATGTGTATATGTATGTGGGAGAAGTTTTGTTTTTTTATTTTTATTTTTAAATCCTTTTTGCTGGCTTGACCTCTTACTTATTTTTACACTGGCAACATTAAGACATAGAATAGAAAGTCTGTGGTACGATGTAAGACGTTGTGTTTTTTAAAAAGACCAATAAAATAAGAAGATTTACGATATAATTCCGCATTGTTTTAATTTCATTCCCACATATATACATACATATATATAGTCACGCAGCGGGGTAGACAGGGCCAACAGTCCTGAAGAGACTGACAGGCCACGTTCAGCTGTTTGGCTTTGAATGATAAAATTGAGATTCAAATAGTGACAGGTTGCTAGCACGAAAAAACGTTAAAAGCATATCCCTTAGTCGCCTCCTACTCCCATAACCCCACAAACTAGTCATTGGTATATTTCACTTCCATCCATTTCATTAGCATATGTGACCTCGTATATTAAATAAATAAATAAAAAGCCTTTATTTCCGAACTTTTGACATTTTTACATAATTAAAACAAAGTAATTAAAACTAAAGTCTACATTTAACTACAAAAGGTCTCTCAGTTCGGTGTGCCTTATGGCAAAGGCCTCCTCCAGACCTCGTATATTACTTTATAGAATTCCGCTTCAAAACATGTCAATAAAATCTTTGACCTTACCTTATTGTGAACTTTGCAAGAGTAGCGGTCGGGGAAAGATTTTCCGCATCGTTTGCACTTCAGCGGTTTGTCAGAAGTGTGCAGTTTCTGAACGTGTATGCGGAGGTCAGTTTTGCGACCACATTTGGCCGGGCATAGCTCACAAGCGAACACAGGCTTTTCGGCAACTGTTGAAATTAATTAAAGATTTAAATCATAAGATCCTTGATGTAAATAAACGAGATTTGAATTACTTAGTGCCAGGTGGTTCCCGGCACCATTACAAAAAAGAATAGGACCACTCCATCTCTTTCCATCGGATGTCGTAAAAGGCGACTAAGGGATAGGCTTATAAACTTGGGATTTCTCTTTTAGGCGATGGGCTAGCAACCTGTCACTATTTGAATCTCAATTCTATCACTAAGCCAAACAGCTGAGCATGGCCTATCAGTCTTTTCAAGACTGGTGTCTCTGTCTACCCCGCTAGGGATATAGACGTGATCATATGTATGTATGTATGTGTTGAATTACTTAAATGCATTTCTATTTATAAAATAAACTTATTCAATTAAGTAGTTATTTTCAAAACTGAACATTGTAAAGTTTTAAAAAATATAAAATCATTCTTATTTTTTTTCGTCCAGGCGTTAGTCCTGGTTACATCTTCACCTCTCGCCCGGTTTTGGGAGGTGTCTTCATAAAACTAGACTCCATAACAACCTCCGCAATCTTTTGCAGAACTTAAACCATTATTGGATCATGGTTACACATCCAGTTGCCTGTAGGTTTCTTCGCGATGTTGTCGCTCCCCGTAAGAGCATCGGTTAGCATTCAAACTAATGTTAACTCAGAAAACCATTGGTATATTTAGGAGTTAGGATCTAGCTAGGATTTGAACCTACGCCCTCCACTCGAGTCACGCGTTTTTAAGTCAGGCATCTAAGCGAGCCCCTTCTAAACTGTCACGCTTCAAGGGAAAGACATTTAGATTTTCATTCGCTATTGAACCAGGCATTTTCCTTCCATCTCACCCGATGGCAAGAGACGATCAAGATGAAAATTAAAGACTTACCATTGTGTATGAGTTTGTGTGCTTTCAGCGAGTTGGACTGAGCGAAACACATGTTGCAGTGATCGCACTTGTAAGGCTTCTCCCCCGTGTGCGTTCGAAGGTGACGCTTCAGCTTGAACATGTCCGGAGAGGCGTACGTGCAGTGTGGGCACTGTCAAAGAAAAGGTAACTTTACAAAATTATTCGATCAATAGCGAACCGGTACGACTTTGAATGGATAGCGTTATTGATTACCATACAAATAGGGAACATGCAATAATTTTAGTTTTGATTTCATTTTAAAGAATTCCATGTAAAATAAGTCTTAACATATTAAAAAAATTAAAACAATCTAATTTATCGTAAAAAAATGCGGCTTTAAACTGATCGTTTAAATTTTCGCGCCAAAACGGACCTACACTTCCAATGACGTCACACGTGTCTGACACTGGTCGTGCTTGCCTTCGTTGATTACAGTGTTTCCACAATGAGGGGAATTCCCCTTTTAAGGGGTAATCAGGGTCCAGAGGGGAAGAAAATGGGGAAATTTTAGGTAATCATATATTAATTTTTATTATATATAAAATTATATCGACGGCCTCTTTGGCGCAGCGGTAGTACGCTTGTCTGTGACACCAGAGGTCCCGGGTTCGAATCCCGGTCAGGGCATGATGAGAAAAGAACTTTTTCTGATTGGTTTGGGTCTTGGATGTTTATCTATATAAGTATTTATTATAAAATATACAAAGTATCGTTGAGTTAGTATCTCGTAACACAGTCTCGAACTTACTTCGAGGCTAACTCAATCAGTGTAATTTGTCCCGTATATATTTATAAAAAATATATTTAAAAATTAAACTTTTAGTTACAACAAAAGTGCCAAAACTACAGCAAAATAATTTTTGAGGGGAAAAAAGTTCTGAAAAGTGGAAATCGGAATTGAGGCATGGGGAAAGAAAATTTTTATAGTGGAAACACTGGTTGATTATCATAAATTGCAAATTTTCTCGACTTTCCACTAAGTTTTTTGTAATAATTTAAAATGGAATATCCATCCACATCAAGTGATCACAAGACATAATACCGAAAAAATTCGGATAAAAAGTCGTGTTGATTCATGTTTTGTGCCTATGTGTCCATCTACTTTAACAAAGTTTCTAAATGCCTGTGTAGATCATTTTCTCATACCCCAAATAGACTATAGTATAATCATTTGTTGTGCACTTGTTAATCACCTTTAATTAAAATTGAATAAAAAACAATATTTTCGAAGCATAGTTTTATTTAATAAATTTATGAAATATTTGAAAAACAAAAAAATGTGCTTATATATTATATATATATCTTTTAATTTCGGAAATACAGCATCTATCCAGAATTTCTTTGCAATATTCATTACAGATACAATGCTGTTATCATATGGCACACAACATTTTGGTGTTATTTTATTGTATTTCACATAGGAAAGTATGGCAGCTTCGGTTGAAGGATATTTGACTTCTATTGTATAATTTTCAGTAAGCCCGTCAGGTGTTGCTCCAAAAATAGGATACTCGGCATTAAGAAGTAGTCCAGCTTCTTCAATTTCAATCTGAATTGCAGAAACAAAAATATGAATTATGTACTACAAAAGCCTTGAACCAAACATTACAAATTTCTTTTATTCATAATATTCAAACAAACAAAAACCACCGAACTTACCTTTTCTTTCTTGCTTACTACTTTGAGAACTTTTTTTTCTAGTATTTTCCCTCTACTCATCGCAATGGAAGTAAATTTTGAATGTTCTCCCATAATTGCGTTCAGAAGGGAACCATTTATAGTTCTACAGTGAGCGGCTTCATAAAGAGTTGAGCCAGTAATTCTGCCGTACCTGTAAAATAGAAAAATAAACTTATATACAGCTAATATGCCAATCAAGTTTATGTTATGTGAGTATGATAATGAGTTTATTTTGTCAAAATATTTTTTTTATTCATGGTATTTTAGTGATAAATACAATAAACAAAACTAAGCTAGAAGTCTTACTACTTACCTCAACTCAAACAACATTGGTGAATCACTTTGATGTTTGGTGGTGGAAAATACCATATTTATATTATCAGTGGTCATTTGCTTTGATAATGCTTCAAGAAATGATTCTGGAGAGTCCAACTTTCCAATCAAGCTTGAACACACCTTATGAATGCTTGTCTTATTGAAAGTAGCGAAGAATACTTCCCTGACAATCTTTTTTATTGACAGCATCTACAAATTCTTATAAAATATCCACCTAAAAATATGCAGTTATTATTGTAACACACATTTAACTTCTTTTCAATCTCTTTAAATAAAAAAGCTGCTTACTTGAGAGAAACTGTGATTGACTGAAACTTGACCCATTTCTTTGGCTTTTATGACAGATTTTCCAGAAGCACATGTAGATAATTTCGACTTCTTCCAATAGCATGTGACGGACGTAATTAGAGGCTGCTCAGACCTTCTGTGCACCATAGCAATAGTGCAGCAGCATGCTTGCACCCACTTGTATATGATAAAGTTTTAGTCATGATAATAAATACCTCATAGCATTTAAAATAATCTTCTTTATGAACAGTTTAATTATTCATTAATGTCGTAATACTTGACCTGCAGAAGCTGCACAATCTTCGCATTGGCAGGACAGAACTAAGCTTTGTGCTTCATTTATTACAGCTGTAACACGATAACCTTCTTTTCGTACTTTGTGCTCTGGAGTAACTCGACTTTTCACTGTACATAATTAATCCATCTCCATCTCTTTTAATTTGCACATAACCGATTGCGTTATCGCCGTAAGATTCTCTCGTTGAGCTAAATTATAACTGCTATGTTTAGAAATTGCTGAATAAAATGCAAACAACGTTTAAAAACATTCATGCATACCGTACTAATTTAGTGCCTTTCATTTCTACACTTGAAAACTCTGCACTCACGACAAAAAATTTTTTTTTGGTAAATTTTTGGAGTCTGTTTTATTAAATCTAACTTCCATTTTTATTAAAAACGTAAATAATACGTAAATAAAGCACTACTGCCTATTAATCGCAAAGTTAACTTCTAAAAGTTGACACAGCACGAGTGACGTCACTGAACGCTGATTGGTGTTTTGAAATGCGTTTCGTTTAACGTAATTTTAATTCGTAATAATTGCTAAAAATCAACATAATTTAAAATAAAAACGTTGAAGAAGTTCTTCTTTTATATTTTTTTAACATTTTATACGTAAAATTTTCATAAATATCATATTTGCATCTTCCCTATTTTCATAAACCGTTTTGGTATTTATATAGTATCTTATGTTAGAACGTTATTTGCAACTATATGCATACCAAATTTTTTTTTAATCGATTAACTAATAACACAAAGTATAGAAATGTTGCAAAATGATTGGAAACAGTATCACAGTGTAATATTTTTAAACTTAAAAAGAGACATTGATACTAGACATTTCGATACTGTTATTTCTAAAATTGCGACTATGAGAGAAAAAAGTTATAATACCTACCAAATAGGGCCGTTCTTCTCCAAAAACATTTATTTAAATTTTCTATACGACTGAAAAGTAAATATTAAGGGCCGTTCTTATCCCTAAACAGTAATTCAAATTTCCTATACAACTAAAAAGTAAATAATAACCTGATAAGGTCGTTCTCCAGTGTGGCATCGAACGTGACGGCGTAGCTTAGACAGTTCCACAGACGCGTAGTCGCATTCCGAACACTTGTGCGGCTTCTCGTGCGTGTGTTTGTACCGGACGTGGCGCACGAGTTCACCTGATCAACATAAATTAATGATAATAAACTTATTACGGTCTAATCCTCCTTAGGTTGATTGCTCACTGCCGAGTATTACGATGTACATACATACATGTGATCATGTCTTTATTGTACATACATACATACATGTGATCACGTCTTTATTGTACATACATAAATGTGAATCTCGCGAAGACTGAAAGGGCATGTTGAGAAGTACGGTTTAATGATGGAGTTGAGATTCAAATGATGATTTGTGATGTTTTTATAAATCATAGGTAATCAAATCACGTCTGTATCCCCTGCGGGGTAGACAGAGCCAACAGTACCATAAAGAATGTGAGGCAATGTTTAGCTGTGTGTCTTAATGATATAAGAATAGGTAAAGAGCAATTTATTTACAAAAATTACCATAGCTCAAATTGTGTAACCAACTAAATAAACTATGGATGGACGAAACTAATTATCAAAACTAACAGTAACAAATGACAAATTTCAGCAACTCACCGGACGTCGTGAATGGACTCTTGCAATACTTGCAGATGTGCGGTTTGACTCCGTTGTGCATGTTCAAATGATTCTGCAACGAGGCGACAGTCTTGAAACCGCGCTCGCACACATTGCACTTGTGCGGGCGGTCCTCAGAGTGAGTCTTCATGTGGCGAAGGAGGAGGTACCTGGGGCACAATCGACGGTTAATTAAATATAGAAACGTTGTGAGGAAGTGCCGTGTGGTTCCCGGCACCAGTACAAAAAAGAATAGGACCACTCCATCTATTTCCCATGGATGTCGTTAAAGGCGACTAAGGGACAGGCTTAAAAACTTGGGTTTCTTCTTTTAGGCGATGGGCTAGCAACCTGTCACTATTTGAATCTCAATTCTATCATTAAGCCAAATAGCTGAACATGGCCATTCAGTCTTTTCAAGACTGTTGGCTCTGTCTACCTCTCAAGGGATATAGACGTGACCATATGTATGTATGTATGCATGCTGTGAGGTAAGCTGCACAATCAAGAAACTGGATGTGTAACCATGATTGATCCAAGGTTAACCTGCAAAGGTTGCAGAAGTCAGACGGGAGTCGCTTCATAATAAATACCTGACTCACCCAATCCAGGATCCATGGTCAAAGGCATTACACAGGGCTCCTTTCCAGACTGCTGAGGATGCAACCGGGACTAAAGCCAGGAAGATTTAAAAATAATTACCTCCTGTGACTGGTGTATGTACAGAAACTGCATGTGAAATGTGGCCTCAAGTACTGACGGGAGGTCTTCTTGCCACCAGTGACCGGCTTCGGTTTCTTCTCAAGCAGCTCCTCGGCTTCGGACTGTTGTTGCTCCTCATCGTTGGCCTCCTCCTCGTCAAATATGTACACATCATCGTTCTTCTCTTCTTGCTGGTTGGACAAATGGCTTTGTTCAATTTTTATTTTATTTACTGCATATCATTTTGTTCAGTTCAGTTCTGACTACTGCAAAAGGCACTGGCTTATAAATTGGCACAACATGAACCCCGTCGGGTTTTGAGTGGAACGGCAAGCGGTTTTGTCAATTTAATTAAGTATAATTTGATTTAATTCAATTTGATTTGTTCATTTAATTAAGTTTACTTCTAAATGTGAAGTTCATTCTTATCATTTTAATTACATAATTTGACAACTTGATTTGATCTGTGTTCAATTGGATGTTTGTTGCAACTAGTAACACCAAATTTATTATTCTTATAAGAAATGTTTTGTGTAATGGCAACATCAACATCTTGTTTGTGTAAAAACACGTGTAATGGACGCTTTTTTTACCGCAGTGAGGAACCATCAGCCCCACACGAATAATACGCAGTCAATGAAGGTCGGCATAATGTTAGACTTGAACTTATTGCAATGTGTTTGTGGATATTCACCTAATTACTCAAGATATTCATTCAATTGCAGTAATTCTAACAAAAGCCCATTTATCTCATTCCATCACATCTACATATTTTAGGGGTGTATTATACTTTTTCCAATCGGGTGATTACACATTTTCATATCCTACTAAGTAACCTGTAAGGATGTGTGGATGTATGTTTTTCACACTGAACTTGCCGACTGACGGATTTTGATGAAATTTGTTAAATATATAGAATATAACCTGGAATAACGTTATATTTAAATTATATTTCAATATTAAAGGCGTAATTTTATTCCGTACAAATAGTATGTCTACTGTACAAATATTTTCAGTATCCAAAACGGTTAATACAACAAAGATAATTATTTGACTAATAAAAATTTAAATTTTTAATACATTTATCCAGAGATCCCATAGCGCAGCTAGTTTAGAATATGACAGAGAGAGAGAGATGTTTGACTTACTTCCACCTTTCCCACTTGATCTTGAACCACAAGAACATAGCTGACCTCCCCAGTGCTGGTCTCCGATGGCATGATGGTGACGGTCTGGTAACGGTCCCCGTCCACCATCATCTGCTCATCTTCAGGCATTGCCGCTTCTATGTTCTGATGACAATATTATATTTATTTATTATTAAAATTTCGATTAAATCAATAAAAACAACGTCTATTCCACATTTCTATTCTAATTGTAAGTTTGAATAACTGAAAAGATGACGTTTTTTGAAAAAAAAAAAAAACTACAGTATGTTAAATACCATTTCCTTGATCTGCTTTCATTCAACCATTTAAGAATTCCCTTGTCTATTCCTGTCACCTTAATTTCTTTCACACTACGACATTTCCAATTATACACTGTGCTTCTTCTGCCAAACTTTAAGTTCCATACATTAGTGTTGGGACCTACACCATTTTATCCACTGTCAGAAAAGCCTTTTATAGTTTCTGATTGCCCACAGGCTGGATAGGATAACTAGATTCTGGGAACATGGACCAATGAGTGTTTAACACGTTAAGCGCCAAGGTACCTCCGAGGCAAATGTTGTGGAAATTGCAATTTTATTTGCTTATATCTTACATCCCATGATACGAAAATACTATGTGAACTTAATTTTATTTTTTTACCTGTTCTCCTAACCTGTTTTTTTTTAAGTTGTATCATATGATATTCACCATGTTCCCAGCATACAATCTCCTTTCAATACCACTATTATCACACTTTCCATCTGTTGCAAACTTGGATCGTAGATATTTTTACAAACTCTTCCAGTTGCTCCACTTTTTTACACTTTTAAAACTAGACTTATGTTATTAATAGAAACCAATAGCGCTAACCTGCACATTTTCTTGAGAGACTGTTGCGGGCAAGGAGACAATGTTCTGGTTGTCCCCTGCGGGCTGGTAATAATAGCGCCCCTCCTCGTCCACAAAGTAAGTGATACCTGCGTTGGCATCCTGTTCTTCTTCACCATTCACTGTTATACAATTTAACTTTTAGTCTTTGGCTTGTCTATGAAAATCTAGATTTTGTTCTGCCAGTGTTAAAATTTGTAGGGATGGAATTCACATCCATGAAGAAAAATAATTATTTAAGACATGACCATATTAATATATGTACGTACTTATTAGGTCTTCTATGTTAGTCTGGGACCAAAAGAAAAACATAGATAGAATCCTGCTGCTTCTTCTCTTATGTAGATGGTAAAAGTCAATCAAAAGATAAAGCATCATATAACCAGTACAAATATTCCTATTCTAGGGTTAGACATAGTTCTCTTAGGTTACGGCGGTTAGACAGCAGTCGCTCTGTGTAAAAACAAATTAGTAACCTCGTCAAATCTAAGATAGGACAGGAGTAGTGGACCTCGGACTCTGCAGACGGACACTGGATCTAACCAGGAATACATACACTTAGACAAAGAATGTTATAGTAGCAAAAACAGCGAGGTACTGCTCTTGTGAATCTTAGATGATAGCTTAGCACTATCTTTGAATCTCAATTCCGTCCGGCCATACATTGCCTTCTCATTCTTGGCTATAGGCTCTGTTTAAGCCTAAGGCAATATGTGATTGTATCTTCAACAGTGACAAATAAATAGAAACAAATGTTACGAATCTAGCATTACTCACCAGTGAGGACAGTAGCTGTGTTGCTTTGATTGATGAAAGTCGGAATAAGGCTCTTGCCTTTCCCCTTTTTATCTGGAGGCATCCTGGTAACAAATATTGAGCGATGAGTTTGTTATAGTAAATTTTTATTGCACAGAAATTTACACAGTTACAAGAAATAGAACATAGTCATAAAAGTGTTTTGTTAAATGTAGACATAGAAGAAATAAAGGTTATTAGTTCGGGCTGAATCCACTTTATACATACATAAAGGCATACAGTTGCCAAAGATAGTACGGGCATTAAATTAATCTGTTAATCTAAAAGCAATATAAGTAATTCTACTAAGATTTTTATTAGTTTTGTCTTTGCAGTCCTATCCGAAAACTTATACTTAAAAGAGTTTTTAAGTATTTAGTATTTTGATGCTTATTCTTTATAAATGGAATTAATTATGAAGGATGGTTTGTCAGTTTCTTTTCCTAAAGAGACATTTGGCTTCTAATCCAGGTTCCTATTCAGGAGGAAGTCAACTCATACACTGCACAAAAGTACTCACCTACAGTGCAAATAAAATTGAATATTAAATATTTTAAGCCTATGTTAATGATTTTGGAGGAAAGAACACAATATTATTGGTCAAAACACGGGGCGCTCCTAGTAGATATATACACCTACGTGGATCTAACACCTACGCTTTACAAAATCAATACAGTTTTCAGCTTTTATGTAGGCAGTTCGCAATAAAGTCGATGAAGATGCCCATTATTAAAAATAACTACAGATACAACACCTTTGTTTTATTAATCCGAATTGAATAGCCTTATCGACAATTAGGTATTTATCAATCCTATGACTGAATTTACTAGCATAAACCATAATAATTTTTTTTTTATATATTATATGCAAATCCACATGTGATATCGGAATAAAATTTCGCCTACCTGAACACTTTCCCTGGAGTTTTAACACTTTTCATGAATTTATCATAACTGATGGGGAGTTACAACTTCAAGGATTAGAAATCAAGTAGGAGGGCCGCCATCTTAGTAACATGTAGTTTTGCTTCATGGTATCGTATCGAGTATCACAGAAAACAATAATAAAACACAATAATTCACAAAATATAATCAACATCCACAATAAACAAAACAAATTAGCGCCACAATCTGAAAACTAGAAAAGATCACAGACGGCGCTGTCGTCTATGTGAAGTTATTCTTCTGACAATGAATTCATGGAATTTTCATGTAATTAATCCAATCTTTGTTCTAACGTATATGCACTATTATTACTGAAATATTGGTTAAAATTACTAACACTGAAAAAAACACGTAAAACAAACACTAAAATAGATACCTGAGTGCCTTTTTAGAGCTTCTAAAATTTCTCAATGGGGGCGTTTCAATCAATTTCGACGAGGCGATAGTGACGCCGTAATGGCGGCGGATATGAGAACTACAAGTGAACCGGAAACAGTTGGGTAATGTTGCCAGAACAAGGAAAAAATTGACTTTTTAAAAATGTTTTCTACGGCAATGGATAAAAGTATTTTTACATGAAAATATAACCAACCTGGATAATTAAAACTCAAAACTCTGATGAACTTTTTCTTTGCATATCTTAAAAATCAGTTCTAATAGAATTAGAAACATTATTTCCTTTTAGACTCCTTTCGTTTCATTTCCAATAATGGTCTCTATGGTCTATTGCGTAGCGGCGGTAGCGGTAAGAAGTGCGCTTGTCTGTAACACCCAAGGTGACACTGGAGGTCCCGGGTTCAATTCGAATCCCAGCCAGGGCATAATAAGAAACGAAGTTTCTCTGATTGGTCTAGGTCTTGCATGTAAATTAATCTATTTGTATTAATTATATAATAAACAATGTAGAGTATAAGTAAAGTTTCGTTTAATTTCTCGTTATACAAGGTTTGAACTTACTTCGAAGCTTATTTAATCTGTGTAATGTGTCCCGTACATATTTATATTGGTAATTTTTCCTCTGATATAATAATATTTGATATTTCTATCCTTTCTTACTTTTCAGTTGACTTTAAACAGAGAGAGAGAGAGAAAGAGAGAGAGAGAGAGAAAGAACATAATATTTAATTTATGTAATCGTATGTATGTAACACATATAATAGCTTCGTTCGTGACACGAAACAGTAAGGAAAATTTAAACGTTGAAAATATATTTTAAAAGTTTTACGTATCTCTTTGTAGATACCTTATATATCAATTCATTGAAAAAAAAACATATATAATAGTTACCTAGTCTGTCATTTTATGAATCTCATTTTCATGCAAAAGCCAGCTGAAAGTAAGGGATGAATACGTGATATTTATTTATGTTGGTACCTTGGTAGACATTTCATATGCATGTAATTATGCCTCTTTCCCGGAGCGGTAGGCGGAGACTAGGAACATCTTTGCTAAGACCCCATACTTCTTTTTGTTTTGGTAGGTACCTATAGATAATTTATCTTTTCCCAACATAAATTATAGTTCCAAGCGCTATTTTAGGTGCTATACTTTTAGGTATAGAATAGAACTTAAAGCTTAGGGTACGTCTAGTGCAATTTTGGTACTTAGCTTCCAGATTTATAACGAGGTATAGTAGGGTAGGGGCGATTTTGGGGAGATTTCATCGAACGGCTTCGTTAGGTACCTATGCGAGCATAATTGTATGCACTGTATTTGGGTACCAGATTATACGGTACAGTCGACGGCAAACAAAAGACTTGCTTTTCAAATTCAATTTCAAAATTTCAATCATCACTTTATCATTGTCATCGTATATTTTGGTTTCACAACATTGGTTGACGTCGAATAAATTAATTATAACTAAGTAGGTTCACTACCGTTTCCAAAGCGTCAGTGTTAAAGAAGCGGTAACAAACTGCACTGCAGAATTTTTCTCAACAACGTCAACTTCACAACTATCCAAATCTAGAATTAGAATTGAAATCATCATAATTTTAGTTTGTTTGAAAAGGGGTCACGTCGCATGATTTTTTGCAGTTGACTATACCTTCATTATAATCTCAGGTCAGACGGGGGTAGCTTCATGTGAAAACCTAATTCCATTGTAGTCACAGGAGGGTCCCGGACTGACCTCCAGAGTCAGAAAGCAACAGGAATTACTTTAATGATGTTATTACACCTTTTATCGTAATATCATTTTCTGGCGTATTTACATAAGTACATAAAATCACACCTCTTTCTCGGAGGGGTAGGCAGACACCACTTCTTTGCACTTGCCATGATCCCTGCATACTTTTTTCGCTTCATCTATATATTTTTATAGGTACACCTGCATAGCATGACATGGTAATAATAAGTACCTGGGTGACCAAGCGGAGCGGAAAAATTATTTTTCCCGGACGTGAGACCTAAGCTGGGTCAAGTAATTGCCCCAACGTGCACCTATACTTCAAATTTCAACGGAATCGATAATGCCGTTTTTCGAAAACTCGAGTATAAATATGTATATATAGGTATTATATTATACAAATATTTCTTGTATTATATGAGGTAGTCTCTGCCTACCCCTCCGGGAAAGAGGCGTGATTTTATGTATGTATGTTTCTTGTATAATAAGTAAAGGATTAATTAATTCCGGCACCTCGGGAGGGTAGAATACGCGCACAAACTGTGCCTACATAGATAGACCTATTGTTAACACATTCTATTCAAGGAATATTATTGCTTCAAATTCTAGAAATTCAATACGTAGGCTAGCAACTACATTTAATTTTCATTTCTGTATTTTGGCCTCTGTGGCGCAGCGGTAGTACCTACGCTTGTCTGTGACATCGGAGGTCCCGGGTTCGAATCCCGGCCAAGGCATGATGCGAAAAGAACTTTTTCTGATTGGCCTGGGTCTTGGATGTTTATCTATTTAAGTATTTATTATTAAATATAGTATCGTTGAGTTAGTATCTCGTAAATAAAGTCTCGAACTTACTTCGAGGCTAACTCAATCTGTGTAATTTGTCCAGTATATATTTATTTATTTATTGTTTTGTGATGTGCTAGCAACTGTCACTACTTATTTGAATCTCAATTCTATAATAACATCAGAACGTGGCCATTCAGTCTTTTCAAAACTTTTGGCTCTGTCTACCTAGTAAGGGATATAGACGTGACCATATGTATGTATGTAGGTTTTGATGTAATGGGATTTTATTAAGGTTCTATGTGTTACCTACCTAATGGTAACACATAGAACCTTAATAAAATCCCATTAAATAACATTACATAACCTAATGGTTATGTTATTAGGTTAGGTTCTAAGTATATGTAGGACCACTCCATCTCATTCCCATGGGTGTCGTAAAAGGCGAATAAGGGATAGGTTTATAAACTTGGGATTCTTCTTTTAGGTGATGTGTTAGCAACCTGTCACTATTTGAATCACAATTCTATCATTAAGTCAAACAGCTGTATCAGTCTTTTCAAGACTTTCGGTTCTGTCTACCCCGCAAGGGATATAGACGTGATTGTATGTATGTATTTTATTTAATTACCTGAAACTAGACGGCACATCTGAGAGTAATGTAACTAACTAATGCGATAGCTCGCAAAGCCGATACCAATACGTTGGTTGTCTGTCTGTCTGACCGATGAAATTTGTAAAGGGTGGTAATAAAATTACCGTGCATTGGAGGATAAACATCAACACAACTATCTACACATAATCATTCATTTCATTCATTTTCGACTCATTATCTAACACTAGCTGTGCCCGTGAAATAGTTATTTTGGGCATCATTAAAGCCTTCAAGGATGAATAATTTCCCCCGTTTTTTTCACATTTTCCATTATTTCTTCGCTCCTAAAAGTTGCAGCGTGATGTTATATATCCTAAAGCGATCGATAAATGGTCTATTCAACACAAAAAGAATTTTTCAATTCGAACTAGTAGTTCCTGAGATTAGCGCGTTCAAACAAACAAATAAAAAAACAAACAAACTCTTCAGCTTTATAATATTAGTATAGATAATCACGTCTCTATCTATAGCCATGTACAACAAAAAAGAGTTCCTATTATATTTTACTTGCCGTGTGGTTCTCGACATCGCATCAATAAAAAAAATAATAGAACCACTAAATCTCATTTCTATGGATGTCGAAAAAGGCAACTAAGAGATAGGCTCATAAACTTGGAATTCTTCTTTAAGGCGATGGGCTAAGCAAACTGTCACTATTTGAATCTCAATTCCACAATTGAACCATACCTACAGCTGAACGTGCCCTTTCAGTCTTTTCGAGACCGTTGGCTCTGTCTACCCCGCAAGGGATTACAGGCCGGAAGTACTCCTGTACTGAATAATTAAAGTAGATGCGGTGATTCAACTTTCCACGCGAACTATGTCTCCTGGACAGCTAAGTATTAATAAAAAAAATTGTCTTTATAAATGTGCCGTGTGGTTCCCGGCACCAATACAAAAAAAAATACGACCACTCCATCTCTTTCCCATGGATGTCGTAAAAGGCGACTAAGGGATAGGCTTATAAAATTGCGATCCTTTTTTTAGGCAACGGGCTAGCAACCTGTCACTATTTGGATTTCAATACAATCATTAAGCCGAGTAGCTGAACGTGGCCATTCAGTCATTTCGGGACTATTGGCTCTGTCTACCCCGTAAGGGATATAGACGTGACTATATGTAGGTATGTATGTATATATAATGTAGTTAAGTTAGGCGTTGGGCTGGCTTCGCAGGTCTGCCGCCTGCTGTTAATTAATCGGGTTTGTCCCCCCTGCTATATCTATGGAAAAAGTCTATGTAGTCTATGCATGTCACCGACAGTCTATGCCCCGGGGCACTCCACACCTCGGAACACCTAGGATAAGTGAGCTGCCCACTCTCCGTAGTATAAAAAATCATAGTAAAATTATAAATGCGAAAGTAAGTTTGTTTGTTTGTTTTCTTTTCACGCGTTATCTACTTACACAACGAATCTTCTTGAAATTTCGGATATACATATGTATAGATATAGTTCAGAGTATGGAGAAGGACATAGGGCACCATTCATATGTTATAATTTTAACCAGCCTGCGACTCATTCGTATTTTTTCTTGTAAAGATTTTAATTTTTTATTTCGACAGAAAATCTCTAAACTAATAGGTATTACTTACATTAACTCAATTCTATCATTAAGCCAATGAGCTGAACGTGGCCTATCTTTTCAAATCTTTTGGCACTGTTTGCCTCACAAGGGATGTAGACGTGACTGTATGTATGTATTACACAAAATGCGGAAGTAATTTTATTTCTTTCTTTGTTTTCTCTTCACGCGTTATCTAGTGAACCAAGCTTCTTGAAATTATGCGTACATAGGATACTATTCATCCCGGTTAAAACTAAAATTCTGTATTCTTATGTAAGTGGTGCCGTGTGGTTCCCGGCACCAATACAAAAAAGAAGAGGACCACCCCATCTCTTTCCCATGGATGTCGTAAAAGGCGACTAAGGGATAGGCTTACAAACTTGGGACTATTTTTTAGGCGATGGGTTAGCAACCTGTCACTATTTGAATCTCAATTCTACTTATCATTAAGCCAAATAGCTGAACGTGGCCATTCAGTCTCTTCAAGACTGTTGGCTCTGTCTACCCCGCAAGGGATATAGACGTGACCATATGTATGAATGAATGTGGTGCTTAATTCGCGCGGGCGAAACTGTGGGTTATAAGCGAATACTTTCATCACTCACCCATCTCCTCTCTCTACTTTTGCGCCTGAGTAAGGTAAAGCATCATTAGAACAAGATGATGTGAATGTCCATTCTGTACATTAATAGTTAGGTATTATTTATTATTTGCTTTAACGTACTACAGCCCCGTACCACGGCACGCACGACGCCATTTTTACTGCGCGAAAATCTATCGCTGTTTCGCTCTTTATTATGACGTGAAACGGGACAGCGATAGTTTTTCGCGCGGGAAAAAATGGCGTCGCGCGTGCCATGGTACTGGGGCAGCTTTGATTTACCTGAATGCGATATTGCATACTCGCACCTACGCAAATTATTCAACGATGCAGAACAAATTCAATTAGTTATATAAAAAATCCTTTAACTTTTATGTAATATGTTTTCAATAATTTTAATACTTATATTCAATTATTCATTTTGCAACGATTTATTTTATTTTATTTTTTTTTTTACATGTTGTACAACTTTCGGATTTAAGTAAATTAAGGATTTAATTTTTGAACAAGCTTTACGTCTGCGATAAATACATAGATGTATATGTATACATATTATAAGTAGGTAGGTAGTCTTATGTAATCGAATAGGTACCTAATAGATTATCTGGAACTCTTGATTCAGCACCTTACCCGAAGTCCGCTATAAAAAATTGTGCATCTAGATCATGTTCTTAGGATTTTGTAATAAAAGATTTTTTTCTTATAGACGGTTCTAGAAAAAATAACGAAGATAATACTCTAGAATTTTGAAAAAAGAACATACTCCTACTCCATACTCGTTAGGTTAATGATATCTATAGGGGTTGCAATAATGTTTTTTTTTTACCATGACAATATTTTGTATATTATTTACTTCCAAAATAGTGTTCTATCAGCAAAATTTTCATTCTGATATTTAGGTAGATATAAGATAATTTTGATGAAAATTATAATGGTTTATACGTGTACAACCTTTCGTGAGTCTGACTTGCGCTTGGCCGTATAATAATATATTCATACATACATATATCATGTCTATATTCCTTGCGGTGTTGACAGAGCCAATAGTCTTGAAAAAGCTGAAAGGCCACGCTCATCTACATAATAACCTATATGGCTTTATGATGGAATTGAGATTCAAATAATGAAAGGTTTTTCGCCCATCGCCAAGAGTAATCCCAAGTTTATAAGCTTATCCCTTAGTTGCCTTTCACGACATATATACCTACCTATATTCGAATCTGTGTATATTCTATAGTATAATGAAATAAAATAAATTTTTATTTTTTTCTTTCACATTTATTTAATGAAGAATGACGTTAAAATGCATCGTCTAAACACAGTAGTCTTAAGTAACAAAAACTTTATCACAGTACTAAAACTTAAATGTCCTCTTTCATGGACTAGTTGAAAAACTTGAAAACCAATAAATTATACAACACTTAAATCTAAAATAATAATAAAAAAAACAGTTTCGTATAAGATTTAGAAAAACACTTCAAAAACCTAAATGTAATTCCAAATTAAGAAATGACGACGCCATTTTTTCTTATTGAACTAAGTAGGTATAGATTAAATATGTAGTGTAATGTCATAAGGGTTCCATGCATGAAAATAAAAGTTCTACCTTTGTGGTTGTATTACGTAAGTAGTACTTATTCTTTTCAATAAAAGGTACCCATTAAAAGCCTCTAATTATTACATATGTATGAGATTAAAATGATTGGATTTGTATCACTTAATTCTATTGAAATTACGTTACAATACCGGATTGGCCAGTTATTTGAATATTATATAAATTTTGGTATTTAGTGGTTACTACTGCTTATATTTCTACCAAATAATATTAAGTACAATAACAAATACAGGACAAGACATAATAATATGACTTAAATAATTGTTTGTATTTAAAAAAAAACAACTTATTCTATTTGGAACTTAACCAAGCTTAAGCTTATAAGTAATTAAAGTAAACAAAAATTATACCTTAATTATACAGATGAGTAGGACAGAGCTAACGCCAGTGTTTAAAAAGCCACGTTATCCTTCAGGCTTGCATGTAGGTTTTGTAAGTTTTAATTAATTATTATTTTAGGTTCATATCCATGCTTCATTTAACTGGAGTTTCATTTTGTCAAAGTGAAATAGAGATTAGGTATGAATAAGTTATATGAAAGTTCACGCTTACTACATAGCCTGTAACGGTTATATTTTTTCATCTCTTTTATTATTTCTTGGCCAATATAAAAAAAAGTAATTTTTTTTTTTAATACGTATAACATTCTTCTTTAATAAAACAAATTAAAAACAAAGCGACTGAATTTCTTATTGAAATGATTCTGTGAATAAAATATGACCGATATCATTTATAATTGCAACGTAAAATTTTGACGATAAAATTGAAATACGTAAGTATCAGTATTTTAAAGTCAAGCAAAAGTTAATGAGACATAAAATAATGTTTAAATTTTAAAATTAAATATTGACATTCAGAAATATTTGCACAGTTTTAATATTATTTATTCAGAAAGAGAGGAACTGATATTATTCTTAAAAAGGACCTGCTTATTTTTAACTTGTCGATGCGTTGTCTACCTCTGAGTGAATTAAAAGTCTTACATTGCAGAAAATATTATTATTGTATTAACTAAACAGAATGTCTTTTAAATTACTACAAAATAACGAAACATAACTTTTTGAAATTTAGATCGTACAAAATTGTCATATTGAATCAAATTCTTGTTAGTATAATTAATTTATATTGACTTTTTTTTACGGCTGGACGCATTGTAGGTATTACGTTTTGCCAAAAAGTAAAAACAAAGGAAGCTACATTAATAGTTTAAAAAATATTGAAAAATATAAAAGTACTTAGGTACAGTATACAGTTTATAAATTTAGAATTTTTTGGATTATACCCAAAAAATTCTATTAAGACTTATGATCTATGTAAGTAGGTACATATAAGGATATTATAGGTAAGAAATGCGACATGATAACTACATTAAGAAGCGTCATGAAGGAGTAAACTAATCGAGTCGAGGCTCGTCTCCAAAGAAAAGGCCACGGAATGCCTACTTAGACCTACGCATAAAGCCTACCCTACGAGTACTATATGACCTTAACATTATTTTGGCACAAAATGAAAAATCTATTCAAAAATAAAATACACGCACCCCTAACAACCTACTTTTTTATAACTACATAACACCGAACGATACAAATCTAAAGCATATGATAACAGCGGCTAGGAAATAATTATAACAGTTTCTTTAAAAACAATAATAAAAAGTACCAGTTCAAATTAAAAATTAAAGTAATAAACGATTAAGTAAAATGTAGAGATTCCGGAAATTTGTTGTTTTTTAAGTAAGATCCTGATAAGTTTTGAATTTTTGGCAAATGCTTAAAGCAATGCCGCATACTCCTCAATTATATACCAAAAAATAATCAATAAAATAATAAACATAGAATATTTAAAAACTACAAAAAATAAAATGAATAGAACAGCAATATTGAATTCCCTTAAGGTAAACATATCGCTTTGCGCGGAGCAGGACTTCGCTGAGCAAGCAGTTGCAAGAGATGAAGTCTCGCGCTCGCAAGGAGATATGTCTTACCGCGCTGCGGCTGACTCACGCCGGAACTTTGGAATGAAGGCAGTCTTGAGAAGTCGATCGGACGCGGAATGTGACAGCTTCAAGCTGGCTGGGAGCGTCGCGAGTGCGTCCTCATGTGTCGCGTGATCATATCTCGGCGACAGGCGGCGTAGGGGCAAGACGGACACCGGTACGGCTTCTCTCCGGTGTGGGTCCTTTGGTGCGTGGCGAGGTGATCCGATCGGGAGAACACCTGTCCGCACGCCGTGCAAGTGTACGGTTTGATGCCGCTGTGGAGCCTCGCGTGCCGCGTCAGCATATCAGACCGGGCGAACCTGCGACTGCATACTTCGCACTCGTACGCGCGTACGGCCTCGGACGCTCTGTTGCGGTGTCTAGATGCCACGTGTTTCGCGAGCCGGTCGTGGACAGCGAATGACTGGCCGCATGCGCCGCAAGCGAACGCCTGGCCGTCCGGGACGTCTGATTTGATTGACAGATCGAGGGGCGCCTCGTCTTGTTCTTTGTGCTGGTCGAGCAGCAGCCAGCGCGGGGGAGGGTAGTGGTTGTTGTTCCTCATTTGGACGGCTAGTTTGTCGAGGAGCCGGGACAGCCGCCTCCGTTTGTGGAGGTGGCGCGGGCTGGTCGGCGCCGACACCTCGGCCATGCTACGGCCGTGCGCGAGCTCGGTGCTCGCCAGCGGTGGGCTCCAGCCTGCAACAATACATGCATTGCTTAATACATATTTTATTATTTAAGTAATAAATGTTCATGGCTTACCTAACATTAATAAGTATCTTTACAATATTTAAAGTATATACCTATAAATATTTTTATTATAAGCATATTAACATTGATATGTGTATTTATATTTATAATAAATTGTTTATAAGTATTTATAATTATTAATAGCAGTTTTTCATCAAAAGTGAAGTAGATTATTTAAAATCTGGTTTGTAAATAATATTATAAAATAATAAATTTATATTTATCAGGATTCATATAAAATTAATTATCAACAGACTATATACCTACTACTTATTAATTAACTATTAATTCGAATACAATATTTTGTAACGAAAATAATGTTTACTTGCTGAATTTTGATACGGGTAATTACAGTTACTGTTCCACGTTGAATGCCGTGGAAATCTGACCCCCCTTCCTCCCTCCTTCATATTCCATACTATCGAGTAATTGTTTTTATTTTGCCCTTATTTGGGTGTAATATGATAAAAGAAAAATATATCCATGTTATAAACATACTTTCATAAAAACACACGTTAATTGTTATTTCTCCGTACTGATTATTTCTTGTTTACGTTTTTCTTTTTGCTGCGAGGTAATACATATAAGTACCTAATATTACAAAAGCTGTTGTGGTGGGTGTTAGGTAGGCAAGAAGATATCGTATAAATTTTGCTCAAATCTTTTCAAAATATTAAGTTATATTTCATACTTCTGAAGTTTTAGGTAGGTATGAAATTTTAATAACTTAATTATATTGAAAACATATTTTAAAACGTATAATCGTTTTAAAATCAAACTCGAACAAGTCAAACTCGAAAGTGAACAGTTAATTTATAAAATATTATTGAAAAAAAAAATATATATATATGTACAAATAAATCATAAATAAATCAATGGCAGGTGATGTTACTTTTTGCGTTTTTAACAAATTGGTAAAATATTAAGTAAACAGATAATGTTGCACCTTTGCCGCATCTGTCCCCATCTTAAGGTTATCCCGGGGCTGCGATTGGTGAGTTTATCGAAATCCCTGGACCAATAGGGTGCCACGGTTTCTTAAGGCCCCCTAATGTTTGATTATAAAGAAACTGAACGGTTTTTTGCCAATGCAAAAGAGGCGGTACAGCGGAAGAGAAAAATAATGAGCGTATAGAATTGAAACTGTATCGTAACTTATACTTACGGTAATAATTAAATATTTATTTTTAATTATTAAGAATTTTTTAAATTACTTCAGTGTCTTTTGAGTGTGTTTTATTTTTAAAAATTTTCTTTTTCGTGTATCAACACTAAATTAAAAAAAAATATGCAATAAAAGGTTGTCTTATTAAAAAAAAAAAGAAGAATACCTACTAACCTATGTAAGTTAGTACGTAGAAAAATATTTATATCTTATATATAAATATTTATAACAAATTGAGATGTAGTCAAATAATAAAAAGTCAAAATTACAATATATTAAAAGTATGAACAACCCCATATTTATTATTGCGTAAAAGTAAATCAACGTCCTTGAGCACTTTAATTTTAAACTACATATACTTTTAAAATATATATAAATTAATTACAATGAATAAATAAATTTATTTAAGCAAAGGGAACATAATTTCACTAACAAATATTACATATATTATTTTTAATACATTATCTCATTTCTCTATGATCGTACGATTACTTGCAATTATGAGTGACACTTTTGTTATCTATTTAATTTATGGTGAGGGTAGCAGACTGGTTTCTGGATTATGGTCCACCCTATGGCCAGATGGGCTAGTGTAAGTGCTTTCAATAGAGCTTTGTGTTACCTGGCTATTGTGTACTTACAAAGCTTTTGGGATGATCCATAAGTAGGTACATATTTATTTTTAAGTGTCCATATAAATAAACGTGATTTTTTCATATGTTTTGCCCAATATTAAGATCGGGAAAAATATTCACAGAACATTTAATTGTTTATTACCTTCCAAAATTAATAATTAAATAACAATAAAGTAAATTATTATTTTTTTGTTTACAATGTGTCATAACTGGCAAGTTATAAAAAAAGAACAAGAAAATTTTAAACTGCGCATTGGATTCTTTTTTGCAATTTTATAACTAGAACATAGGTATCTATAATAGAACCAAATTGTTATACAATCCTACTACTATTATAAAGGCGAAAGTTTGTATGGATGTATGGATGTTTGTTACTCTTTCACGCAAAAACTCCTGAACCGATTACCATGAAATTTGGTATGTAGGTAGCTGAAGACCCAGAATAACACATAGGCTACTTTTTATCTCAGAGTTCCCGCGGGATTGATAGGGTTTCCATGCGGACGAAGTCGCGGGCGGCCTCTAGTTAATTTATAAATACGTTCATCCGTTTATTACATTGCAGTGCCAGTTTCAAGTTAAACCAAAATGCAGTTTTACTTCATCCCAAGATCATCTACAGTTTATTTCCATGTCCAAGTTTTACTTTTTATGAAGTGTTTCGACAGTCTTCAGCAGAAGAGCGTATTTTGTTTATCGACAACGCCTTTTTATTAATTTCTTTGAACTTATAAGGAGTGGACCGTGGACCGATTGGCGCTAGATGGCGTTGTTATAAAAACTCAAGAAATGGCATGGCATTTGGTATTTCTTCATATTAGATTTCTCAATAAACGTGAATATTAAAAAATTAAAAATTTAAGTAACAAACGTGATGATGGTACGGAACCCATCGTGCGCGAGTCCGACTCGCACTTAGCCGGTTTTTATCTTCTTTTATGTGTTAGTAAATACTTTACCTACTTTTTGTGACATCAAAGAAATCAAGTAAGTACGTTTAAGTAGATTTAGTATTTTAAAAGAAACTTTACAGACAAACATTACTATGACTTCGAAAGATACTTTGACAAGATCTTTTAAAGATCGTATTCAAATGTTTTGTGTTTTTTTTATTTTTATTTTATTTCCAAGTTGCGCGTCGGTGACCGCTTTCTAACTTTATAAAATCTTTTTGTATGATTCTACTGAGAAAGCAATCGTAAATACATTTCGATTTCAGAAAGAGATAATATCATAATTTATGAGAAATATATTTTTAGATGCAGAGCAATGAGCTCCTTATACAGAATTACACTTAGATTTAAAAATATCTGATTAATTTCTTTTAACATTTTTAAGTTAATTTAATGAAAAGTGTCCTTAGCTTGTAATAGTTTGAATAAGTATAATTTTATATAAAATTTCTTCTTTATAAACTATTAATTATATGTAATACCTACCTACCTACTTACTTAATAGGTACTGTATAAAATATTCTATAAACAACAAGGATTCTCAAACTTAGGTAAGTAAGTAGGTACTTATCTTTTTAAAACACCAAATCTAGGTTATTTGTATATAACAGCGTTGATTGAAAATTGTAGATACATTAGGTATATTTATTTTGTGACATCGTACTGTTTTGTTTTCTTGAAAGTCTGGAAAACAAAACAGAGATACGATCTAACGACAACTGAAACAAAACAACTAGGAAACATACGAAAAAGAATTCTTTCAGGAGCAAAGATTCTTTGATTAATTTGTTTTTTTTTTCTTTTAATTTATATCTTGCATTAAAATTATCAGCCATTAATGACTTGTGTACTCTACTATTAGATACTAGCCATTATCCGCACCTTCGCCCTCGTGAATTTACAAAAAAGCGACAAATTTAGCGCCACCTACAAAACAATACAGGTATTTCGCAAATCCCACGGAATTGATACCCTATGTCCTTCTCCAGACTACTAATTATGTAGGTGTATGTGATATTTTAAGAAGATTAATTCAGTTGTTAACACGTGAAGAGGTAACAAACAAACAAATAAACTTACTTTTGCATTTAGTTGAGATGGGAACCATCCCATATATATATAGGTATACATAGCTACCAAGGTATATTGTTTGGTTTCGGCTTTGAGATAATTGATAATGAAGTCCAAACGTAGATCATAGAACTGTTAGTTAGTTGCTTTTCCATTTTCTGTAGTATCTTGATTTGGTCATATTACATCACTTTCCGATTTTTATGTCACAAATCCGCCATTGTTTGTATGATGCTATTCTTTTTAGATATTTTGAAGTAGAACAAATAATTTATAATTAGGTAAAGTTTACGTAACTTATTGACCCAATGTCTTTCTTTCAGGATTTATCGACAGTTTGGTTTATTGTTAAAATGTTTAGCTGTTTGTATTACCCTATCTACTGAACTAATTGTTGGTAGGTAGTTCTACCTACCACTTTTGCTTAGGTATCCCAAAAATTGTATTGTTATAAAGATTAGGTTAGGTTGCATTTTTTGTGCAGCAGTTGCATTTTAGATAATCATTGTTTACTGTTTTGATTATTAAGGTGACATGACGTTGTAAGCTACCCGCTATTTGTAAATTCAGCGAAAGTATGCCTAGTTAAGAACCAAGTAGGTATATTCTTTTTTTAATTAAGATTTTTATTTTGCAATATCTGAGCGCACATTGAATTAAGGCTTATAAATTATATTATCAGGTATAATTTTATTCTGTGATAAATCTGAAATCCGCTATGGTTTCACCATATTATCTGTTTAATCTTGTTGTAAATGTTAAATTGTATGTTTAATGAATTCTTATTTAATACTGTATTCTTTTTGGGCAGGTGGAAGGTAAGTATAGGTATTGTCTTCTTTGAATTCTTTTTTACTTGTGATAAAAAGTTTAAAACCAACAACATTACAAAATATAACCCTGTCAGCACGGATCTCCGCACAGAATACCTACTTGATCTATAGTTAACTTCAAAATAACACTGTGAATAGCTACGTACATGATTCAAAACGTTCAAAATGCACTTTCCAGAGTCAGGAATCCGATGCATCTATCCAAAATCGTTTCTCACAATTCGCGAATGTGTGTTTGTGGATGCACTTGGTTTAGCAAAAGTGTAGGTGCGTACGGTGAACGGTACGTAAGGTCGTCGGGTCGGGCGTGCGACCGCCGACCGGTCTGTGCGCCCCCGCGCACCGGCTTCTAAATTTATCACAACACACGTCTTACTCGTGTCGCGGCCCGCGTTCGACTGATCTGACGGCCGCCCCCGCGCACCTGTAGCGCCGCGAATTGCACTCCGACGCATGTGGAAGCCTGCGCTTGCGCCGGTTTGCGCGACAGCGGGTGCATCTTTTTTTAATGACACATTTTTGTATCTATAATGCTGGCTCTGCTTAATAAAACCGCCAGGTCTGGTAATCAGCTCAGCACGTCAAATCGTGATAGGTGATATAGCATTTCATGTTCATCATTCTACTTACTACATATACCTACTTATATTGTAATATTCAGTTAGTAGTTATGTTTGTAGTAAGGTACCTATATATGGATTCAAAATGTAGATACCTAAAAAACGACCTACTTAAGCAACTAAAAGCTAAACATATTATGCAAATTACTGAAGTCTGAATAAGTATCTATAAGTTGACTTAAATACATACACATCTGCTAACAGAACATATTTAGCATAGACCTACTAAAATTAAATTTATTTCATAAAAAATATGGGTTCTGTTTACAATATCGGGAAGGACGTGAGAATCAACATTTATATGAATCCGAAGAGAAATATTTGCAACGATAATCGATTTTAGCATGTAAAGTATTAATTTCTCCGGTTCTTACAAAAAAAGTTCAATTTTTATTTTATTTTTTTGATCTAGAAAATAAATACCTATTAGTATTTGAATTCACATGTTGTGGATCTGTACACTTTTTATTTTTAACCGACTTCAATAAAGATGTAGGTTCTCGATAAAAACCGTATTTTCTTTTGCTTGAACTAGAAAAAATACCTACTTTAGTTTTATTTTGAAAACCCGTCAAACTTGCTGTTTCTGATTTCATAATTAAAAATTATTTTGGGCACAGAGCTTCCCTTTACTAATTTAATCAATTTATTTGCACTAAATAACCTATTATAAGCTGTATTAAACAATGTCATTTCATCAATCTGATTAACAGTATCCATTAAAAGCTTTGCAACTTTCTTTGTTTTTTCGACCCCAATATATCAATTACTAGAGCTTTAATATAACTTCCGTATTCATTTCATTGCTAATTGCCAATATGGAGCTTTTGCGAAATTGAATGTTTAAAATTAAAAAAGAATTAATTTAAAAATAATTAAATTTTAACATTTTGTATGTTATGTTACGTGGTACTTTAATATAGATTTCAATTACACACTGATGTAATATGTAATATATATATTTATATGTAATTAATATACATATTCAAAGTCTATTTGGGCAGTAAACAATTTTGATAAAACATAAGAAATACAACAAAGTTACTTATCAAAACATTTGAAGTCAACTGGTTTTAAAAAAATTGTCTAGGGTCAACACGCCATTCTAGACGTAGCTACGAGTAGGTAGATAAGTATTACTTAGTTGGAATTTTATAATCTGATCAACAAACTATAAAAAAGCAATCGCAAATAGCAATTAAATCGCAATGCAGCAAATAATAAAAAAAATATTGTGTATATAAACGTGTGACTAACATTTGCGAAAAAAAAACAAAGGAATTGGCGGGAAACCGCAAAACTTACTTGTCAAACTTAGCGCCAGGGCGGCCTTCGAGTCTAACATCGCGTTCATTTTTTAAAGTTTGAAAAAAAAAAGAATATACCGAACTGTACAAACAACACAACACTGAAATTTAAAAATAAAAAAAAAACAAAAGTCGGGCTTGCGGAGTTGCGTCCGTGCCGAAGTTTACACACGGAATGACTAGTAAGCAATCACGGCCGTACAAGAAAAATAATAAGATTATTGTCCATGGTCTCAAGAAGGGGCCGGACCTGGCAGATGTAGGGGTTGCGTCGTGGGAACGGGGGTGGTCCCGGGCGTTCAGCTGCCTGTGGGAGTGCATAATGACGTCATGAGGTCAAAAGGTTGAGGTTCACCGTTTTGGAATCTGCGCTTGCTGTACTAAAAAATATGCAAATAGTGTATAGAGTCATAGAAGTAACTAATGAAGGGAACAAGAACTCCATACCTAGCCAGATTGAAATGTCTACCTTCCGATTTTTGTATTTAAAAATTAAATTTTCCTTTGTAATATTTTTCACTTGATGTCGAACTGATTTGCTTGTGGTGAGAAAATGTCCATCAGCTCCTCAGCTTTTTAAGTTTCTCTATAAAAAATTGACTGTGAACTTCTTAGGTCAAAGAATAAATTAATTCTTTATAATTTCTTTAATTAATAAATTAATTCTTTTTATTAATTAAATAGATAATAAATAAATGAATTAATAATTTTATAAAGTTACATTAAAAATATTAAATTTTTAATAATTCCTGTTTGAATGAATTATTAAATTATAAAATATTTTCAGAGAATAAGCATTGCCATTCAACGCGTCAATGCTACCAGCCTTTCGGGGCATATTGCCGCGGAAAAAGAATTAAGCTAAGGGACTAAACAATTTATAAATTTATATAATATAGGATATAAAATAGATCCTTAATTACTAAAATTGAAATTATCAATTATAAAAAGAACCTTAAAATTAAATATACATTTCGTCCCGGTACACCTACTAAGTATAACTACCCAAATTAAATAATGTGTAGTATCTTTTACTAATAAAACTATCTTTTCTAAGTTGCAACATACACTTCAATACTAACAAAGCGCTCTTAACTTAATGATAGAAATGGTTGGCACTTGACTTCTCAATAGGTTGAGAATGGAAACAGTTCTATTTCAATTTTTCCCGCCCGATGGAAATGTTATGAAAATATTCCTCTACTTTTTCCCGGATTACGTTTCATAAGCTTTCAATTGTTTTGTTTACGATTGCAAAATATACATTCAGTCAGAAAAGTATCGGGAATGGATTATTTATTTATGGTTCCAAATTCAAATTTTTATTTTTTTTGTTGTTGTTAGATTGGCACAACTGTTTTCCATTTTGGCGCGGAGTTTGAGTTGCATCTGTTGTTTACATTAAATACAGTGCTATTTTTAGTTATATCATATCTAGTGTGTATTGCTAATTTCATAATGGATAAAAACATCGAACAAAGAGTTTGTCTTAAATTTTGCATTGCCAATGGAATATCGTGTTCGGAGTCACTGAAAATGTTACAGAAGGCTTACGGTGAATCGTCTTTATGAAAAACTCGTGCTTATGAGTGGTACAAAGCGTTCAAAAGCGGTCGAGATGTGATGGAAGATTTGCCTCGCTCTGGTAGGCCATCAACGTCTGCAACTGAAGTTAACATCGCAAAAGTGAAGGAAATAGTGACTGAAAATCCTCATTCAACTTTGAGAGAGATAGCCACCGAACTTTCTGTATCTCACGAGTCGATCCGTACCATTTTAACTAATAATTTGGGTATGAAACATGTTGCCGCTCGGCTAGTCCCAAAAGACCTGAATTTTTTTCAAAAACTCAATCGCATGAGAGTCGCTGAGGACACGCTAGAACGAGTCAATTCCGACCCAACATTCATGAAACGCATTGTTACTGGTGACGAGACGTGGGTTTATGAGTTTGACATGCAAACTAGTCAACAAGCTTCGGAGTGGCGCCTTCCAACTGAACCGAAACCGAAAAAACCACGCCAAAGTCGTTCAAAAGTCAAAGTCATGTTGACTGTTTTCTTTGACTATCGCGGTGTTGTGCACTCGGAATTCTTGCCGGAAGGTCAAACGGTAAATAAGGAATATTATTTGAGTGTTATGCGGCGTTTAAGAGAGCAAATCCGACGAAAAAGGCCAGATTTGTGGAAAGAAAATTCTTGGATTTTGCACCATGATAATGCACCTTCGCACAAGGCCATCATTGTGAACGAATTTTTAACCAAACACTCAACAAATACCATCGAGCAACCACCATATTCACCAGATATGGCTCCAGCCGACTTTTTTATTTTTCCTAAACTCAAATTACCACTTCGTGGCACCCGTTTTCAATCGGTAGAAGACATAAAAGAGAATTCGCGGCGAGAACTGACCTCAATTCCGGAAACAGCGTTTAAAAAATGTTTTGATGATTGAATTATTCGTTGGCGTAAGTGTATCGTTTCTAAAGGAGCATATTTTGAAGGTGATAAAATAAATTTGGATGAATAACAAACAGTGTGTGTATTATTGATCTTTTCCTGCTACTTTCTTGACAGAGTAGTACAATAGCATTTTGCCAAGTAAGTACTTACACGCTTACATTGGTACAAAAATTTTATTGTAAGTACACGGTAAAAATATCAATATTTTTATCATTTATACTTCGAAATATGACTTTATAAGTAGCGTTGTTTAGATTTTAAGTTTTATGTCTTAATACTATACTGTAAACGTATGTTTATAATTTATAAATAAACTAGCTGTGCCCGCGACTTCGTCCGCTTAGAATAGTTATTTTGGGCATCATTGAAGCCCTCAAGTTTTTTCACATTTTCCATTATTTCTTCGCTCCTAATAGTTGCAGAGTGATGATAAATAGCCTAAAAGTTGCGGCGTGTGTATAGCCTAAAGCTTTCCTCGATAAATGGTCTATTCACCACAAAAAGAGTTTTTCAATTCGAACCAGTAGTTCCTGAGATTAGCGCGTTCAAACAAACAAACAAACTCTTCAGCTTTATAATATGAGTAGGTAGGTATAGATTCTAACGACTTACCTAATCACGGGCTCTTTTTCCTTAGAAGTAAGACTGGGATAAGCGTCTGTACAGTACGATCTAATATCTTCTAACTTAATATTGGATTTCCATTAAAAACAGAGTATCAGAAAAACCTAGTGAATTAAAAAAAAAAAAAAACATTATCCACTTCGCTAAGGATTTAATTTATTTACCAGTACCCGCAGTGGGGGCGGATTAAATACAGGCTTTTTGGCTACCTCCTAGGTCCCCTCGGATTACCTATCAGACACCCTAGCCGTCCATTCTGGTGATTAACCAATTTTTATTACACTGTAAACATAGGTGATATTACAGATGTGCGGTCTCGGCAATTCAGAATAGAACATCTTTTTTTCAATTAATGTCGTAAAAGTAGAGTGAGGATAAATGTGCAGTTTACAGCTTTATGAGTTTCTTTGGAAAGGATGCGGAGGTTAGACGGGAGTCGCTTCGTGTAAAACTTACCCATTATAGTCATAAGGCGCAACTTTTCAATTTCAAAATCCAAATTCAAAATTTTTATTAATTATTATAGGACACTTCGTATCACTTAATAATTGTCATTATCTTTTAGTTTCACAAAATTGGTTGACGTCAAATTATTACTTAAAACTAAGTTTACTGCCGCTTCCAAAGCGTCAGTGGAGAAGAAGCGCTACCAAACTGCACTGCAGCATTTTATTCACCAACGTTAACTTCACACATATCCAAAGTTAGGATAGAAATGTGGACGAGAGAATACATTCAGTCAGAAAAGTATCGGGAATGGATTATTTATTTATGGTTCCAAATTCAAATTTTTGTTTTTTTTGTTGTTGTTAGATTGGCACAACTGTTTTCCATTTTGGCGCGGAGTTTGAGTTGCATCTGTTGTTTACATTAAATACAGTGCTATTTTTAGTTATATCATATCTAGTGTGTATTGCTAATTTCATAATGGATAAAAACATCGAACAAAGAGTTTGTCTTAAATTTTGCATTGCCAATGGAATATCGTGTTCGGAGTCACTGAAAATGTTACAGAAGGCTTACGGTGAATCGACTTTATCAAAAACTCGTGCTTATGAGTGGTACAAAGCGTTCAAAAGCGGTCGAGATGTGATGGAAGATTTGCCTCGCTCTGGTAGGCCATCAACGTCTGCAACTGAAGTTAACATCGCAAAAGTGAAGGAAATAGTGACTGAAAATCCTCATTCAACTTTGAGAGAGATAGCCACCGAACTTTCTGTATCTCACGAGTCGATCCGTACCATTTTAACTAATAATTTGGGTATGAAACATGTTGCCGCTCGGCTAGTCCCAAAAGACCTGAATTTTTTTCAAAAACTCAATCGCATGAGAGTCGCTGAGGACATGCTAGAACGAGTCAATTCCGACCCAACATTCATGAAACGCATTGTTACTGGTGACGAGACGTGGGTTTACGAGCTTGACATGCAAACTAGTCAACAAGCTTCGGAGTGGCGCCTTCCAACTGAACCGAAACCGAAAAAACCACGCCAAAGTCGTTCAAAAGTCAAAGTGATGTTGACTGTTTTCTTTGACTATCGCGGTGTTGTGCACTCGGAATTCTTGCCGGAAGGTCAAACGGTAAATAAGGAATATTATTTGAGTGTTATGCGGCGTTTAAGAGAGCAAATCCGACGAAAAAGGCCAGATTTGTGGAAAGAAAATTCTTGGATTTTGCACCATGATAATGCACCTTCGCACAAGGCCATCATTGTGAACGAATTTTTAACCAAACACTCAACAAATACCATCGAGCAACCACCATATTCACCAGATATGGCTCCAGCCGACTTTTTTCTTTTTCCTAAACTCAAATTACCACTTCGTGGCACCCGTTTTCAATCGGTAGAAGACATAAAAGAGAATTCGCGGCGAGAACTGACCTCAATTCCGGAAACAGCGTTTAAAAAATGTTTTGATGATTGGATTATTCGTTGGCGTAAGTGTATCGTTTCTAAAGGAGCATATTTTGAAGGTGATAAAATAAATTTGGATGAATAACAAACAGTTTGTGTATTATTGATCTTTTCCTGCTACTTTCTTGACAGAGTAGTACATTGTTCAGATTAATTGATTAGGTAAATGAAATACGTACCTATTAAAATAAAAAAAAAAAATGTGCCGTGTGGTTCCCGGCAACAATAGAAAAAAGAATAGGACCACTCCATCTCTTTACCATTGATGTCGTAAAAGGCGACTAAGGGATAGGCTTATAAACTTGGGATTATTTTTTTAAGCGATGGGCTAGCAACCTGAACCTCAATTCTATCTTAAAGCTAAATAGCTGAACGTGGCCTATCAATCTTTACAAGACTGTTGGCTCTGTCTACCCCGCAAGGTATATAGACGTGATTATATGTATGTTTATGTCAAAAAACCCATACTTCTCTCTAGAAATGTGAGAATTTAACTGGACGAAGAAGAGAAATTTAAAAATAAATGTTTCTATCAATATTGTTGGTTCTACAGAGTTATTTGGCACCAATTTATAATTCAACAATTCATTCGCGATTCATAATTTGCGTACTACAAATGCTTCATAATTCACAACTGTATTGTTCCGCTATTTGTGACAACTAATAGGCTTTAACTGATATTTAAATATGTTGCAGCTGTTGTGTTGATAATTTGCTTGAATTTAAGTTAGGTAAGTATCTAAGTGAAATGTTATATAAATTATAGGTACCTAGATTAGGTACTTTTGAACAAAAATAGCCAAAATCGGTACATGCGTTCTGGAGCTTCGATGCTAAAGAAATCATCTTTAATAGCTGTACATGTAATCAAGTCTTTATCTCTTACGGGGTAGACAGAGCCTATAGACTCGCAGAGACTGAAAGTCCACGCTCACCTGCATGACTCAATACCTAATGGAATTGAGATTCGAATAGTGACGGTTTGCTAACCCATCGCCCAGAGGAACTTCAAGTTTATAAACCCATCCCTAAGTCGCCTTTTACGACAGAGAGGTGGCAGATCTATTCGAAAGTGTCGGGAATCACACGGCGAACTTATAACAGCCCGTCGTTTTTGCGAAGAAAAAAATAAAAATAAAGCCTAGGTTTCGGACTATAGGTCTGCTCAAATATACACACACTGAAATTGGAAGCCCTCGAAAAAGCTCGTTATTTATTGCAGTTCAGTTATTACAACGTCCATAGGGGAAAATAATATTTTTATTCAAATTTCTTTTTTATTTTTATTTTTTTTAATCTCTTCGTCAGTGTTTCGTGTTTGGAATGCCTAATGGTTTAACGGTAAAAGCTTTTGAACCATATTTAAACCTACATAACTAGCAATACAACACACATCGCAAGCCCTTACGGGGCAGACGGAGACAATAGTTACAACTCTACAAGCATCAAAATTGATCACAGGTAATAGACAAACCTTTTTTTTTATTTAGGTACTTATTGTATTTTGAAATCTGAATTGGAAACTGTTGCGATGACACTTCGGATAGTTCTATACATTTTCTTAGCATAATATTCAAATATAACGTATTACACGTCTTTATCGCTTACGAGGTAGACAAAGCCAATATTTACAAGACTTCAAGGCCGCTTTTAGCTGGATGATTTATATTTATAATCATTGTTGTCAGAAGGTTTCATTCTCTGCAGGCCTAACTAACGGTAGCTTGAGTCTAATTCTGTTGCTGGTAGATAACTATTTTTTTAATGTTTTTTTTTGTATACATAAAAATATTATAAAATTGTAATTTAAGAAATTTCAATAAATAAATTGATAATTATAATCGCAAAAAATAATGCAAGAGAATTTGCGGGGTTATTTTAAAGAAAGCCTGCGGCTAAAGCTATAGTAAGTAACGTGCATTCCCACGCGCGCCGCGGCATGAGCCGAGCCCTGCCCACCTGGCTGGGGGCTGAATAAAGGAATAAACTTATATCGGTAAGTACTTTCGTTCCGAATAATTTTATAGGAATTCGCAAGGAAACGGTTTTTCTACGACCTTAAATATATGCGAGTGATGCATGTCGTCCAAGTAAAAAATAACTAAACAAATAAATAATTAATGTAACAAAGTACTTTGCCGTTTTTTTTTTAATTACATTTTTAATTTTTATCACTTAGTTTCTCTAAGATATATAACATTGGTTTTTTGTTGTTGATTTTTTTTAACTTTTAAGTTTACATAATCTATACAATTAAAAAAATATATTTGACGTCTTTGGTGAAAATTCTGCGATGTAGTTTGTTCAGACGGCTTGGTTCCGACGCTTCTTCTATTTATAGGTATTTGCGTTTTTTTGTGTTGATACAAAAAAAAAGAATTAGAAAAAGCGCCAGAGACTAAAGCCTTCTAAAATTTCTAAAGGAGGAAGGAGCGTTTTTTTGTGATTCCGTTAATCACGTGAAAACTACAAATCATTTTTAATAAACATTTTTATAAATAAAAAATAATATTTCTATTTTTAATGTAGTGTACTATGCATACATTTAGGAATGTTATTCAAATTCCGTTTTTTCATGGGACTGTGCTAGTATCCATGGAAAAAAAAATCACGTACACATTGCCAGTACAAAAAATTATTTACCTTTTTTTTCTGGGATATTCCCACGATGATGGCACGGGCGCCACACCTGGCTGGCGCTTCACCCTTGTTCATGCACGTTGCACAATATACATTATACACCCCCGCATGACTTTGTACCCTCGGGAACTAGTGCCGAAAGTAGAGGTGACCATACAAATCGAACTTATAACTTATTTTTTATGTGTATCTAAATAATTTTGTGTAATTTTTTTTTTGTGAATTGGTGTGATTTAATTTTTTTTTTATTTGCATCAAGTCTTTTCTTCTTTATTTACGTCCTCCAGAAGTGCACCTCTATGATGACGTCTGTTATAATTATCATGGATTTTTCAAGTTTTGAAAATACGAAGCTAGTCTCTAGTCTGTCCTCTGTATTATTTGAAGGGAACCAAATATAATATGAACCGGTTCTGAATCTCCGGTATTCTCAAGATGTTTTCCCTCATTGTAAGAACGTCGAATAGCAAACAAACTATATGCACTACAAATCTTGAAGAAGAGTCATTATAAGCCGTGGCCATGATAATTGACTACTTACCAATCAACTTGATCCAGAAATACATTTTGTTAGTACCTAATACCTATGTAACTTGATAACTTTAGATCTTACGAGTATGTTACGTTCCCATGGATGTCGTAAAAGGCGACTGAGGGGTTGGCTTATAAACTTGGGATTCTTCTTTTAGGCGATAGGCTAGCAGCCTGTCACTAATTGAGTCTTTTCAAGACTGTTGGCTCTGTCTACCCCGCAAGGGATATAGACGTTATTATACGTATGTATGAATGTAGGTATGTTTAAATATTGAGTCTTTTTTCTAATTATTAATCTACTATATGTTTATTGACAAATGTTAGTCAAAGGTCTAGTCAAGATTTAAATTTCTTAGATCTTACGAGTATGTTACGTTCCCATGGATGTCGTAAAAGGCGACTGAGGGATTGGCTTATAAACTTGGGATTCTTCTTTTAGACGATGGGCTACCAACCTGTCACTATTTAAATCCCTTCGATTGATTTCATTGACTTCAGCTTATTCAAGATTGTTGTCTCTGTCTACCCCGTACGGAATGAACTCGTGATTGTACGTATGCACCTATCACATTTTTTTTTTTACCCTACGCACAGAACCGCACCTTACTGTGTCATCTTAGGTCACTGACGTTCTCTCGTACAATGCGTGGGAGTTTGGGGTGTGAGCGCCGCCAGGTGTTACACTCGTGCTGTAAATTTTGCTGACTGTGAGAACTTTGAGATTCTTGAGACTCCCTCGATTAACTATACATACATACATATGTTCACGTCTATATCCCTTGCCGGGTAGACAGAGCCAACAGTCTTGAAAGGACTGAATTTCCACGTTCAGCTAATGATAGAATTGAGATTCAAATAGTGACAGGTTGCTAGCCCATCGCCTAAAAAAGAATGCCAAGTTTGTAAGCCTATCCCTTTGTCGCCTTTTACGACATCCATAGGAAAGAGATGGGGTGGTCCTATTATTTTTTGTATTGGTGCCGGGAACCACACGGCACTATGATAACTATGATTTACTATGGTTACTTAAAAGGTACATAGGTACCTACTTTGGTTAACTATCACATAAACTTATGATATAGTTAACCAAATGAATATATCTATATAAGGTAACAAACATACATACATATAGTCACATCTATATCCCTTGCGGGGTAGACAGAGCAAACAGCCTTCAAGGGATTGATAGGCCACGTTCAGCTGTTTGGCTTTATGATAATATTGAGAAATCAATTCAAATAGTGACAGGTTGCTAGCCCATCGCCTTAAAGAATCCCAAGTTTCGCCGTTTACGACATCCATGGGAAAAACGTGGATTGGTCCTATTATGTTTTCTATTGTGGCCGGGAACCACACGGCACTAAAACGTATAAGGTAACCAAAAAATAAATGTAGGTATTTTCTCTAAAATAAGTCATACAGTTGGAGTAGCCTTCGGGTCGAGGGTTTTTTGTCTCATACATACGTATAATTAATAAACGATCATGAATTACTGCGGCGCAATAAAAAGTTATTGTAATGTATATAATCATACTCACTTTCGGGGTAGACAGAGCCATATAATCTTGAAAGGCCACGTGAAAAATATTGTAAATTTTAACTACTTTTGTCTGCCTGTTGGTTAAATATTAAATAAAAAAAAAACAAAGTATAATAATGCAACTAGGTATACTATCGAAAAGTAATTTTTTTATTCAATTCTCATTTTTTGTAAAGTCATCTATTCGCATGCTATCTAACGAACGGTTAAAATAATTATTAATTCTTAACAAAAAAAAATATACAAAATAAATAAAAGCAAGTAAACCGGTATTTACATACATACATATATACATAAAATCACTCCTCTTTCCCGGAGGGTAGGCAGAGACTACATCTTTCCACTTGCCACGATCTCCGCATACTTCCTTCGCTTCATCCACATTCATAACTCTCTTCATGCAAGCTCACCGGTTTCGGGTAAACCGGTATTTACAGAAACTAAACCACAGAACTAAACCCTCTCCCTCTTTCTATTATTGTTTACGAAAATTTAACACAGAACTGAATTGTGAGAGGACATTAATTCCTAGCAGTTTGATAGTGCGAAAAGCATAGAGGGAGCCGTGGGAATCACCCTCCGCCTTGTAGGGTAGGGGAGTCAGTTCACACGAACCCACCTGCCTTTGCTTGCTAATAATACCGGTGTCCTACGATTCAGAGGTGATTTTTTTGAGGAACTAGATTGATTAATATGTAAGTAAGCTAATGAAGTAGTCTCTGCCTACCTCTGCGGGAGAAAGGCTATATAACATCACGCTGCAACTTATAGGAGAGACGAAATAATAGAAAAATGTGAAAAAAGCGGGAATAAATATTCCTACTTGAGGGTTTCAATGATGCCCAAAATAACTATTCCACACGGACGAAGTCGCGGGCACAACTAGTATATAATATATGTACAATTTTCCCGCGGATAAATACTGTAATATTGAGAAATTATTCAAAATTCAAAAATTCAAAATTCAAAATTTTTATTCATTATTATAGGATATTATTATATCGCTTAATAATTGTCGTATGGTTTAACAACTTGGTTGACGTCAAATAAATTACTTAAAAACTAAGTTTACTGCCGCTTCCAAGGCGTCAGTGCAGAAGAAGCGGTAACAAACTGCACTGCAGCATTTTCATCAACAACGTCAACTTCACAATATTAAATTATACTTAGAATAGAATGTGGACGGGAGAATACATTGTTCACGGGAGATTTGTATATTTATGAGATTTAATATCGAAAAAAGAAAAAAAAAATATATATATATATATATTATGGATTGCCAATTTTAAAAAGATTTATGTACAGAGTGTACTGAAATTTTGATTTAAGTTCAAATTAAACTACAATTAATTACGAGGTTCCTGTGCCAAGCTCGAGCCAGATGTTTTTATCATTAAGGTAATCATCAGTCCTATAATAAGCCTTCCCACAAAGTACTTTCTTTACATACTCTTTGAATTTTCGGTTGGGCATATCAAGAACAGACTCCGGCAACCTATTATAAAATCGTATACAGTTCCCCATAAATGATTTACTGACTTTGCTAAGCCTATGAAACGGCATGATATTATAAAAAAAACAGCTGTATGATATGATAAGAATACCTTCTCCATTTATAAAAAGACAATTGGTCTTTCACATAGAATCTTGTAAACGTGTGGATATCAGACGTAATGACGGAACGGCCGAGTTTGCAGAAAACGATACTTCCCACGCTGGCGGTAGTCTCGGAAAAAGTACCAACTGAATATTTTAACATTTTTGAATTAACTTTATTTTATGTAATTTAAATTGTAAAGAAAAAAATATATTGTAATTTTGTTATGTTTTTTTTTGCAATTTTTTTCGTTTTTACATTGTTTATATAAAATTCATTTAATTTTTTAAAATCTTTTCGTGGAGTCAAAAAGCGGAATCCGGATAAAAATACATTTTTGTAATGTTTTGCGATAAATGATAGTGGACGCAAGCGGAACTACAGGTAGGTATTTTTAAATTATCAGATGTGTAGCGGGAGCGATGATTCGGCTCGACCGCCCGCTAAAGGGAAGATCTTCCGTCAGGCTAGGTGTTATGCCTGGGGAACGCGGCTCCGACGATGTTATATCGGAGGTTGTATATATGCTCCAATCCGTGAAATCTTTGCTTGCGCAATTTTTGACGCTGAGACGAGACTTTTCGCTGTTATTGACTGATGGCAACGCGTGATTGTATTTTTGTGACTACTGGCATACCTATAGATGTCACTACAGATGGTTTATTTATTTATGAACTCAAACTCAAAAATATTTATTGCAACATGTGGTTGGAAATATATTTTAATAGTAACAAATCTTCAGTTTTCAGCATGCAATATTATTTATCATTGATAATATTAACGTTAGTATAACCCATATTACGAAAAAGATACAGACAAAAAAAAATAAACTTTAAACATAACATTACATAGAACATCACTAAGTTATTTACCTTGCTGGATATTCGCCTATTAAAAAAATGCTTTTTATGACACGATGAGGAAAAACAAAATTAGGTAGGATTCATAAAATAATATTTGTAATCGGCAAAACTCAGTTGGTCCCACATACATGACACACGTGGTGTTATCTCTGAAACTTTGCTAATATTTGATGATATCGCATAAAAACACAATCATATACAGACTTGACACGTAGGGTAACTTATCTGTATATTATATAAAGGGAAAAGTGACTGACAATATCTATGAGCGCAAAAAAAAACTACTGAATACATTTTGCTGAAATTTGACAAGGTACCATGGCGATACCTATTATAATCTAGGCGTGCGCTAAGGGACGATTTGCACACATTCCTGACATAGCTATCCGTGCGAATAAGCAAAATTATGTATATTTGTACTTTATCATAAGGAAAATTCAATAGAAACAATGTACCTATCACTTATCCTACAATCAATTGCATTATAATCTAGGCGTGCGCTAAGGGACGATTTGCACACATTCCTGACATAGCTATCCGTGCGAATAAGCAAAATTATGTATATTTGTACTTTATCATAAGGAAAATTCAATAGAAACAATGTACCTTCACTTATCCTACAATCAATTGCTTTCTCCGTGAAGTACTGCGATCACTTTTAAAAAAATAGGTACCTATGTACCTAACTAAATAATAAATATACTTATTATACGGGATAAATTACATAAATTGGGTTAGCCTCGAAGTGAGTCCAAAACTTGTGTTACGAGATACCAACTCACGAGATAATATATTTTATAATGAATATTTATAAAGATAAATATCCAACACCCAGGTACATCAGAGAAAGTTCGTTTCTCATCATACCCTGGACGGGATTTGAACCCGGGACCTTCGGTGTCTCTCCGTCTCTTTAGTTCAGACGGTAAATTTTATCTACTAGTGTACCACAATTTGGGATTCTTTTTTAGGCGATGGGCTAGCAACCTGTCACTATTTGAATCTCAATTCTATCATTAAGCCAAATAGCTGAACGTGGCCATTCAGTCTTTTCAAGATTTTTGGCTCTGTCTACCCCGCAAGGGATATAGACGTGACAATATGTATGTATGTAGTTAAGGTTCATTTTGTCCAAAAAACTGAAAGGTCACATGAGGTAAGTAATTTTGTTTAGAATTGAATAGAATCGATTTATTTTCAAAATTGGATACAAGGTACCTATTACTTATTGACGTCACATCACTTAAATCTAATTATAACTACGAGTACTACCGCTTCCAAAGAGCATGTGTAGAAGAAGCGGCGGAACAACCTACACTGCAGCATTTTCATCGGACGTCAATATACAAATATACCTAGATCTCTTAAATCTAAATCATGGACGAATCCACATTGTCTGCATTAAAAAAACATGAATGAATGTACAACTATTTATTTAAATACGAATATTTCTTATTGAAATAACCACGCAAATTGAAATTAAGATCTTGTTCCAACCAGAAACTACATAACATTCATCGATAATTAAATTACAGAAATCGGTATGTCGGAATAATCCAATGTTTAATTTGAATGACCGACCCTCGGTACAGACAGACAGAGTGATATAAATGTATCTATCATAATCAGTGTTCAGTTACATGTTACGAACGGTATGTTCGTAATAGGTGGTCACGGCTGTGTACGGAACTAAGGGGTTGTATAGTGGGGTGCGGCTCCAAATATACACACACGTGTTTTCTATCAAAAGCCTCTGGCAATAATTTGCGAATGAAATGAAATATCTGAAAGCCTGTCTCACACATCGGTTTTGATAATATTTTGATGTAAAGTTCAGTTTGAAGCGATATTTTTGTCGATGTCGAATTTATTACATACATACATATGGTCACGTCTATATCCCTTGCGGGGTAGACAGAGCCAACAGTCTTGTAAAGACTGAATGGCCACGTTCAGCTATTTGGCTTAATGATCAAATTGAGATTCAAATAGTGACAGTAGAACAGTGACGTCGAATTAATTGGTTTATGTACTTAATAGGTAATAAACATTATAATTGAAGCAATATTAGATGTGCCGTGTGGTGCTGACACTTTAGAACAGAATCCCTACATATATTTTGCATGGATGTCGTAAAAAGCGACTAAGGGACACTTAAGGTTGCTAGCTCATCGATTGCAAGAGGAATTCAAAATTTAGCGCGGGCCCAGCTAGTGACAAATATATTGATAGTTAGGTGTATGACAGGCTTAAAATGAGATATCTATAAAACTGACCCCCCTTCCCCCCACTTCAGAAGTCTATAAAAACTATGCTCTCCGTATGGTCGTTTAAGAGTGATATTTCGAACACACAAATCCTGGTGAATTAAAAAAAAAAAGGAACAGTTATCTATGTGGCTTTTCTTTTTTCTGTCTGTGGTATTGCGCGGGATATTCACTTGTTTGCTGATCAATAATTATTTATTGATGATTTATTGGATTTCTGTAATATCTATGTACGAATATAAAATCAGAATTTAATTTTTTTTACTATGGCAATCATCAAAGATGGGTAATGTAGTAAGTAGTAAAAGTAAAGGTAGAGTAAGAGTAAAGGTCAGGTCAAGAGTACCCGAAACCGCCGAGCTTGCATGAAGAGAGTTATGAATGTGGATGAAGCGAAGGAATTGTGCAGAGATCGTGGCAAGTGGAAAGAGGTAGTCTCTGCCTACCCCACGAGAGTAAAAGTTGTGAGTAGTAAGAGTGACGAGTCGGTGGTCGAACTGTTATGCTCTCTGATTGAAAAGCGTGATGCACAGGAAGGCGCAGGTTCAAATCTAACTCCGGCTGTTTCAATGACTCTTCAGAAGTATATACAAGTTTACATATAAAGATTGAGAAATAATAAATCAGGTATTTACACGAAGGGACTCCCGTCTGATCTTTGCCACCTTTACTAGCGAATGTGACTGGATGATTATGCCTAGGTATTCCCTTATTCGCATTTTACAACATCCAAAGGACAGATCTCAATTCTATCGTTAAGCCTATCAGCTGATCGTGGCCTGCCTGTCTTTCAAGATGTCGGCTCTGTCTGCCCCGCAAGGGATATAGACGTAGACGTAGATGAAATGGTCTTATCAACTGCCGAGATCCACACGCCACGATATAATTTTACTAATACATACATACATATGGTCACGTCTATATCCGTTGCGGGGTAGACAGAGCCAACAGTCTTGAAAAGACTGAATGGCCACGTTCAGCTATTTGGCTTAATGATAGAATTGAGATTCAAATAGTGACAGGTTGCTAGCCCATCGCCTAAAAAAGAATGCCAAGTTTGTAAGCCTATCCCTTAGTCGCCTTTTACGACATCTATGGGAAAGAGATGGAATGGTCCTATTCTTTTATGCATTGGTGCCGGGAACCACACGGCATTTTCCTAATATGCCGTTATAATAGTTTAAATTATTTACCGTTGCTTCAATAGCCTTTCCGTTTCACCCCTGCTTAAATCGGCGGGCGGCGGCGGGGTGTTTAGTTTATCCCACGTCAGTGTTGCTATTATTATTAATTCAAATCCTACCATGTACCGTTTGAACACCTGCTTATCGGTGAATTGTAGGTACGTGGAATTGAAGGGGAGATGGCCAAGTTTGAGGGGGATAACTTAAGACTCGACAATAATGCCAAGTAAACAATAAAAAAAGCAATTACGGCACTATATTGCGGCGATTGTATAGAATAGATTTATTTTCAATGTAGTCGATGATGTAATGATTTCTTTTGTCAATTTTAAATCAAAGGTGACGCAAGTTTTAAATATTTGAATCAACACGGAAAGTAGGAAAATAGTTACAAAATTTTCTCTTAATAATCAAATGTGTTAACTTGGATTATTTACCTATTCACTATACTATAATATAGTTTACTATACACGTTAAAAAGGACTGATTAATACTTAATTATCATAACCTACTTTAAGCTGATTCTGATCTGATTCACCTGAGACACCTGTAGGGTACCTAATCGAAGAACTCAATACTATTATTAAATATTTTACTGACTTTTTAAATTAACTTTTAAAAAAGTCATTGCGTTGTTTGAATTTTGTGATTTTAATAGATACTTAATTAAAATATGTCTACAATGCATATACATATGGGTCAAATATAGTAATTCATAGGTAGTTTGGACTCTCAGAAGTAAAAATACCTACCTACTTCTTTATCTTTCTTCTTCATCTTTGTCTTCTTTTATACCATACATTTGTATGTAAGATAAAAAGTCTATTCTACTTATGTATGTACGTAAGTAGAACGTACATAAAATCTCGCCTTTTTCTCGAACGGGTAGACAGAGACTACATCTTTCCACCTTGCCACGATCTCTGCATAGTTACTTCTTTAACTTTGACCTTTTTCTTTAACCTTTTTATCAATGACATAATGTCAAATAGGTACCATTAAAGTGAGGTCTAGATGTCTGCAACGATGTCTGTTTCATTGATTAGTTTTTTCTTGTTTTTAGGTATATGTACCTACTGAGTTTTGATATTTTATTTAGCTGATACTATTTTGGGGTAATTTATTTCATAATATTGTTTATTTTCGAAGTACCTATTTAATTCTTACAAAAATGGTTTATGACTTTTTTGATAAACATATTTTCCTCTGCGAGATGTATGTCGAGGAAGCAGACAAGATACAGAAGTTGATTCTGAATTTCTTCCCATTTGATAATTCGATTCAAATAGTTGATCCGGAACGTGGTAAATTTCTACTGCGAAGGATGCAGCTGCCCACTCTGAAATTAGAAATGTTGCAAGTGGGCAACATTGTTAACATATTCTCCAAACTACTCCTTATAACGGACTGCGCACCTATTACACGTAAAAAGCTATTCAAAAACTTCGAAAAGACATTTGCTCTCATCAAACCATGCTCACCAAACATCCACGGAAACATCATCACGTTTATTTTAAAGAACGGCTTCCGCATAACACGTATGAAAAACGCGAGAGTGACTAAAGATTTCACAGTATTAATGTACAAAAACATATCGAACAACGAGAAGTTGCCGATTATTATCGATTATCTAACAAGTGGTGAAGTAATAGGACTTGAATTAGTCGGTCCCAACGCCGTGGCTAAGTGGCGCAACTGTCTGGGCGCCACCGATCCGAAAGAGGCTGCCCCTGGGACCCTTAGGTATCTCTTTGGTGAGAACACGCTTAGAAATGTTGCACACGGCTGCAATGACGTTGAAGATGCCAAAATAATACTAGACGAGTTTTTTGGTTATGTCAACAATATACCTAAAGTACCATTCCGAGCTACGTTTAGAAATTGCACTTGCTGCGTGATCAAACCGCACGCAATCTTTGACGGACATTTCGGCTCGATTATAGAAATAATATCTACATCGGGGAAATTTTATATATCAGCAATGGCCATGTTTAGGGTGAACGTTGCAAACGCTAAAGAGTTTTTCGAAGTGTACGAGGGAGTGTTGCCAGAATATGAGGAGATGGCAATTCATTTGTCGGAAGACAAATGTCTCGCATTAGAAGTTAAAGCTCTTGATCCTAATGTGAATTGTGTTTGTGAATTTAGGAAGCTGTGTGGACCCCGAGATCCGGAATTGTGTAGGCAACTCTATCCGGATACAATAAGAGCTAAATTTGGTAAAACTATTCTCCACAATGCTGTCCATTGCACGGACCTACCAGAAGACGGTGAAACAGAAGTTGAATATTTCTTCAAACTTATTTCTGTTAGTAGTGATTAATGAATTTTTTCCTTTGTATTGGATATTTTAGTGAGTTTTGAGATCCATCTATCGGATGGAAAGCAAGATAAAGGTATTAAGGTGGTAAACGCAAGCTTGAATAATGGCCTATTCAATCAACTTTTGTTTTATTTTATTTACATAAACTTTTCCGTAAAAAGTATTATAAAAAGTCCTAAAAACCCATATACCTATAGTCTTATCTAACTTGTCATAATTCGGACTGTCAGGATCGGGCTTATAATTAGGAATTACATCTAACAAATAATTAATCAACTATTGGGTAAGTCAGGTTTTAAAAAAAAACGACTCCCATATGACCTCCACGACCTTCCCTTATTGGATCATAATAAAAGCTGCACTACATGAATGTTCTTTTTCCCTTAGTAGCCTTTTACGGGTTCCATATGAGAAATAGAGTTGCATCATGTGCTGGGCCCGGCAAACGGTGTGTGAGGGTCGGTTTATACAATTTGTCTCCGGGTTCCTAGACCAAGCGGCATCAAGCTATATACGAGTAAGTATATATACAATCCATAGCTATCCATAATGCAATAGTAATCTATGTCATTTAGTTTATGACGGCCATGTAATACCTATTAGCTTTTTGCTTTATCAGTATGTTCAGTGTTACTATGAATGTATGTGACTATTCAATCTCTGCAAGACTTTTGGCTCTGTCTACCCGGTACAAAGTCATATAGACGTGTTTATGATGTATAAGTATGTATATTCGTTAAGTTGTTACCTTTTTGTATTGCTGCAACTCACACCCTAATAAATTTGTATTCCATATGTACATTGTAAATTGTGTGTAGCAAATCAAATAAATGAATTATCTATAACTATCCATAGGTTCATCCTCCATCAACAGAATCAGATATTTGTCTACGTACATACAGGTATTAAGGTATTAAACGAACGTCCCTCATTTTTCAATCGTCTTCTTCTATTTTTAACCGGGGCACAATTTTATTACGGTCGGGGCGCGACACCCCGGGGGCATATTTCATATTGAACACCTAGGGTTCTAGGTAACATGCTAACTTTAGTCTGGGCTTGCCAGGGATAAAACAAATTGCGCCATTTTCATCGTGTAGTCGACGTAAGTACATCATGTATGTACACAAAACGAACACATCAGTTACCCCGGGAGGTTTTCTGAAATGTAGGTACATGTAAAAATATTATACTGAAATATTTGGTGTTTATCATCATGAAAGCATAAAGAACCCATGAAAGGACATAAAAAAGATCTTGAAGTCAATTATTTAGCGGCACAGCCGCTCATTTGTACCATGAATCTTTACTTAAAAACGTTAATAAATAGCCTTCTCTGTACGTAGCTCACTAAACTTGAACCTCTTCAGGTTTTATTTATTAAGTAGCATACAGAATAAGCAGAATAGCAAATAGTTAGGCAGACAACATGAGGAAAAACGTAAAAAAGTAAAATGTCACTGTCAGCTGGCCTGACTTCAGACTGTCAATGTCACAATGATAATCGTTTCTTTCTTTCTTTCCTTTCTTCACAGTTTGTCTCTGTTTGTCTGTCCATGGTTTGTCTCACTCTGTGAATCATTATTGATTTTTCTTATAATTTTATCTTCGGCTTCTCACAATCATATTTTACTTGTGTTAAATCTTTAAATCCTGCAATCTCTCATCTTTTCGCTATGTCCGCCAAGCTTCATGAGGCCCAAGAACATTGTAAAGCTGCTGAGAAATTGTGAGTAAAAACATTTCATAAAACTGTTTTTAGGACACGCATTTACCCTGTTTGGAATAAATTCTTAAGTCATGATAGTTTAATTAGCAAGACTGAACTCATTTGTTCAGCGCCACAAATATCATTCTTGCTTGCTAATTAAATAATACTAAAATTTTATAATTTACTTAAGATGTTTTTATATATTTGTATTTGGTCTTAAAGTGAAGAAAAAGCAGTGTGTACCAATTGTTTCTCTTTTCGCAAATATTGTAACAGTCCGTCAAGAGAAAATATTATAAACTTGTTTTGCATAGATTGTAATAGTCAAGGGTACACTTTATTAACTTGGGATCTTCTTTTGGAGCTAGCAACCTAGCAATGTCTTTGAATAGCAATTCTATCACTAAACTGATCCTCTTACTTTATATAGTCCCTGTTGCACCCTTCACTATAGTGTTTCTGCACCCTTTATAGTGCTTCGGACCTGGGTCCACTTTCTTATCTCACCTTAATTCTGTTTAACATTTTTTGGACACTGTGTCTTCATTATTTCATTACTTTTAGTATTATTTACCATTTCTTTTTCTCATTTTTCTACTAGTTGTATGCATCAGCGAATTGTAATAGTTTTTTAAATATTTTGCCCTTAGACACACCTGTTTTAAGATAATGAACTGGATCTGTTCTATTTGTGTACACATTATGTTGTTTTTTATTGTTTATGATCTGTTTGGTATTAAGTAAATATATAAAAATGTGTCCCGTCTGCGGCATCTTCAGTTTTCAGACCATCACAAAGCTATTCTATCTATCCTTCAAATGTGGCCTTAGAGTTTTATGACGTACATACAGTCACGCCTATAAAGACGTAACTGTATGTACGTCATAAAACTCTACCTACTACTCTACTACTACTACCCTGCAAGGGATAACCCTTGTAGGGTAGACAGAGCCAGCAGTCTTGAAAAGACTGAAAGGCTACATTCAGTTTTATGGTTTAATGATGGAACAGAGATTGGAATAGTGACATCTCAACAAGAGGAATCTCAAGCTAATAGCCCATCCCTAAGTCGCCTTTTACGACATCCATGGGAATAGAAGGATATAAACTGGTCATATGATTTTTTCTATTAGTGCCAGGAAACACAGCACCAATTTCATGACTTTGACTCATTATACATATTCCTAAGAATAAGAAGAAAGAATAGATTGTCTATGTCAGTAGATAGATATATGTATAGTCAAGTATAAATCACTGTTTCTTCTGTAATTTTGATGCTGATGCGAATTTTAAAACTAATAAACAATTTTAAAATAAACTGTCATAAAGTTATTTACTGTGGGCTGGTAGATTTGGAATTGAGTATTTTTTTTATTTAAGAGTTAACTTTTGTCTGTGGAGTAGAGTGAAGCTCACAGTTGAGCCAAATAAATAAAATAAGACTGCTTTGAAATAATTTTTCAAGTCGTATAAAGAATTTTTCGTAGTTGGTTAAAAATGAGACCACTTTATTATTTCCCACGGATGTTGTAAGAGGTGACAGGTATTACAAAAGCACTAAAAAGATTTATTTTATTGTTATTTTTTGTATTTAATGACAAGAATTGTTTTTAACATTGCTATTGCGATTATCCTTATTATTTATTTTTATCTTATAAATATTTAAAAAAAAGTTATTTAAAAAAGGTACACCTAATTAAGTACCTACTTGGAAATATGAATTTTATACATTTACTAGCGACCCGCCCCGGCTTCGCACGGGTGCAAAATTATAAATGTTATTATACATAAAAACCTTCCTCTTGAATCACTCTACCTGTTACAAAAAACCGCATCAAAATTCGTTGCGTAATTTGAAAGATTTAAGCATACAGACAAACAGACTAAAATAGCGACTTTGTTTTATACTATGTAGTGATATATTCTTTTTTCATTATAGCTTGAAAACATCTCTGCTGAAATGGAAACCGGACTTTGACTCGGCCGCGGACGAGTACAGTCAAGCAGGTTTGTGTTCTGATCTATACTAATATTATAAAGCTGAAGAGTTAGTTTGTTTGAACGCGCTAATCTCAGGAACTACTAAAAAACAGTGAAAAATCCTTGAGAGCTTCAATGATGCCCAAAATAACAATTCCACCGGACGAAGTTGCGGGCACAGCTAGGTATATATGTATAATACTTAAAAAATGTTATGTTCTTCCAGCGCAATGCTACCGCATCGCTCGCGACCTGAACAAGGCCAAGGAATGTCATCTGAAGGCGTCCGAGAATTATCAGAAGAATCGCTCCTTCTTCCACGCCGCCAAGGCGTTGGAAAACGCCATCATAGTCACCAAAGAAACGGCTAGTCCGGAAGAGGTATGTATATTATAGTTAGGAGTCATCTCGACAGTAGGTATATATGCGACGGCTCATAATAGCGGGTCAGATTATAAATGCGCTACCGCTGAATCAAACCGAACGAGAACTCAATAAAATAACGACACTATTACAAGTAAATTAAACTTAAAATACAAAAGCAAAATGTCTACTGCCCTCTCGCTCATAATAGTTCCGTTGGCACGTTCAAATTGTGCGCTCTGATTGGCTCAACTTTTCAAATAATTTCACGCTATACAAAAATTAGACTCGCAGATCGCATCGGTGTAACTTATGTAGTAATTCTGTAAGAAACAATAAAAAAATGATAGAGAAACCATGATAAACATAAAATTAAAATAGAATTATGTACTGTGAAAAATTACGTAATTAGGTGCCGTGTGGTTCGCGGCACCAATATAAAAAAGGACCTCATCTCAATCCTTTCTCATGGATGTTGTATAAGGAGACTATGGTATAGGCTTACAAACTTGGGATTCCTCTTTTAGGCTAGATCTCAATTTCAATTTCATCATACAGTCATACAGCTGAACGTGGCCTTCCTGTGGCTCTGTCTAATCCGCAAATTATATAGACATGACTATATTTATGTATGTGTATATATATATATATACATATATATATGTGAATTTCTTTCAGATATACAACCTAGCTTTGGAGTCGTCAAAGTTGTACCAGCAGTACGGATCAGGCGACTCCGGCGCAAGTGTTCTGGACAAAGGTGCCAAGATAATCGAGGAGAGCAGGCCGGAACTGGCGGCCAAGTTGTATCAGATGGCCGCTGACGTATCCTCGGTCAGTATTTATTTATTATTTATTTATTACTAGCGACCCGCCCCGGCTTCGCACGGGTACAAAGCTGAGAGTCGTAAAAAGTAAATGACAAAAAAATGTTTGATATCCTTGAGTGATATATATACCATCGTGGAGTTTTCTATAGACCTATTCAATGTGTACAAATAATTAGTACATTATTTTAAAAAATCTCATAGGGTTCAGCCTGCGTTTGCAATGTAAGCGGAAAAAATATGGTAATTAACGACATCACATTAGAAACCTCAAAAATAACAGTATTTCTCCACTATTCAATGGATGTTATTATACATAAAAACCTTCCTCTTGAATCACTCTGTTACAAAAAACCGCATCAAAATCCGTTGCGTAATTTTAAAGATTTAAGCGTACAGACAAACAGACTAAAATAGCGACTTTGTTTTATACTATGTAGTGATTAAACTTAGATATTTTTACATTTCATACATTTAACTGCTACAGTGTAACAAAAACCATTATATGTAGGTTTGAATGTACACTGGCACTCATCGTTGTACATCCATAAAATGTAAAATAGTTTTACAAATGCAATGCTACGCATCGCACTTAGCAAAATACAAGTGAAGAATGTCTCGGTACCACACGGGGTGAATTACGCTTGCTGAATTTTATAAAGAAAGTATTTTTTTAATTTTGTTTTAAGATTTTTTGGTATTAATTTCTTCTTTCAATGTTGATGGTACGTTTGTACTTGCGTACGTTTTTACTTTTCGTCAGTATTTGAACTTGTTACCTTTTAAACTGACGTGCCCCAAGAGAGCCTTGCTGCTAATTGTGTGCCAATAAATACATACATACATAAAGACACGCCTCTTTCCCGGAGGGGTAGGCAGAGACTACCTCTTTCCACTTGCCACGATCTCTGCACACTTCGCTTCATCCACATTCATAACTCTCTTCATGCAAGCTCGGCGGTTTCGGGTACTTTTGACCTGACCCTTTACCATACTAATAAATCAATATATACGGAACAAATTACAAAGATTGAGTTAGACTCGAAGTAAGTTAGAGACTTGTGTTACGAGATACTAACTCAACGATACTATATTTTATAATAAATACTTATATAGATAAACATCTAAGACCCAGGGCGATCAGAAAAAGTTCTTTTCTCATTACGCCCTGGCCGGGATTCGAACCCGGGACCTCCGGTGTCGCAGACAAGCGTACTACCGCTGCGCCACAGAGGCCGTCAATGGTCTTAAAATTGAGGACGTTGCGAACGGGACTGAGTGGAAGCCAAAAGGTCGGAAAGCGGTTTTGAACTTGATAAATTCTGATATAGGTATAATTAATGCATTTAAATTGTAAAAGGAAGCTTCCTTTTACACGTTACAGCCAATTGAATAAATGCATTAATTATAAATCAGAATTTATCAAGTTCAAAATAAAACACTGCCGGCACTGCCGTGTGGTTCCCGGCAATTTAATTGATGTGCCGTGACGGCGCTAACCATTGGTACCTATATCGGTAGATTTAACTGTTAAGTGTTTATTGCAGTCTGAAAGCAGCCAACATCAAGGTTCCGAATACATAAGCAAGTCATCGAGGATACTCGTCCGGCTTCAAATGTAAGTTTACATCTTATAATATAAAAGTCTCGTGTCACAATGTTCGTTCCCGCACTCCTCCGAAACGGCTTGACCGATTCTCATGAAATTTTGTTAGCATATTGAGTGGGTCTGAAAATCGGTCAACATTTATATATACATATATTTTCATACCCCTTAGTGATAATGGTTGTCTACCCTTAACATTTTTTTTTAACTAGAAATTACTTAATAATTATTTATATGGAAAAACAACGTTTTCCGGGATAGTTAATATATATAGTCAAGTCTATATCCCTTGCGGGGTAGACAGAGCCAGCATAATTGATGGGCCATGTTCAGCTGTTTGGCTTTAAGATAGAATTGAGATTCAAATAGTGACATGTTGCTAGCCCATCGCCTAAAAGAAGAATCCCAAGTTTGGGTATAAGCCTACCCCTTAGTCGCCTTCTACGACATCCATGGGAAGGAGATAGAGTGGTCCTATTCTTTTTTTTTTATTAGTGCCGGGAACCACACGGCAAAGTTTACATCTTATATATAAAATTCTCGTGTCACAATGTTTGTTCCCGTACTCCTCCGAAACGGCTTGACCGATTCTCATGAAATTTTGTTAGCATATTGAGTGGGTCTGAAAATCGGTCAACATTTATATATACATATATTTTCATACCCCTTAGTGATAATGATTGTCTACCCTTAACATTTTTTTTTAACTAGAAATTACTTAAAAATTATTTGTATGGCAAAACAACGTTTTCCGGGACAGTTAATATATATAGTCAAGTCTATATACCTTGCGGGGTAGACAGAGCCAGCATGATTGATGGGCCATGTTCAGCTGTTTGGCTTTATGATGGAATTGAGATTCAAATAGTGACAGGTTGCTAGCCCATCGCCTAAAAGAAGAATCCCAAGTTTACAAGCCTATTCCTTAGTCGCCTTTTACGACATCCATAAGAACGAGATGGAGTGGTCCTATTCTTTTTTCTATTGGTGCCGGGAACCACGGTACGGCACGGTATTTTTTTAATTATTAATATCTCATATTAACTAATCAATTATTATTATTTTTTTATTGGTGCCGGGAACCACACGACAAAGATACGTTCGTGTACGTTTTCCACCAGAATTCGAGGGTTTCATTCAAGTTATTGCTTACAGGTATGACCAAGCCGTGGACAGTATTCGCCACGAGATAGGGTTCCATCAGGAAGCTCAGAATGTTGGCGCCATCGGTAGGCTCACTGTCGCCATTGTTCTCGTTCAGTTGGCCAGGGGTGACGCTGTCGCAGCTGAGAAAGCCTATAAGGTTTCAAATTTTATATATATATGTATATTATTCTATAAGGTTTTAAATTCTTAAGACTCTGTGAGTTTCGGGCGTTTCATAAAAAGGGCGCAGTCGGTAGGCTCACTGTGGCAATTGTTCTCGCGCAGTTGGCCAGGGTTATATATATATATATATATATATATATTATGAAGTTCGTTGGTAGTAATAACTTCTTCCCTATTATAAGATATAATTAAACATACAGTGTACATCTTTTTATTCAAGGATTGATCGGTGAAAACACATTCAGTGACATTATAATATAGATTATAAACTCCTTTCTAGTATAAGCACACAATATGCTCCCTTAATCTATATAACACTATGCCACCTGTAACTATAACATTTTATAGTAGGTCAGTATCGACAAGCCCTTATGTTGTAACCACCCAAAGCCACATTCTGCACATCCAAACACTGTCAGTCTCTATCATTTCACATCTAACGCCTAACTGTAAAATAAAACCATAGCAAAATATAACTAACCACTACCAACAAACTTCATATTATTCTATAAGGTTTTAAATTCTTAACACTCTGTGAATTTCGGGCGTTTCATAAAAAGGGCGCAGTCGGTAGGCTAAATAAGTAAATGTATATACGGGGACAAATTACACTGATCGAGTTAGCCTCGAAGTAAGTTCGAGACTTGTGTTACGAGATACTAACTCAACGATACTATTTTTTATAATAAATATCTACTTATATAGATAAACATCCAAGACCCAGGCCAATCGGAAAAAGTTCTTTTCTCATCATGCCCTGGCCGGGATTCGAACCCGGAACCTCGCGTCACAGACAAGCGTACTACCGCTGCGCCACAGAGGCCGTAACTGTGGCTATTGTATTTGTGAACGTAGGAGTCGCTGATAAAGCCTATTGAGTTAATATCATACCTACATACCATGACGCCTGTTTCCCATTGGGGTAGGCAGATACTATAGAATTCCACTTGCTGCGATCCTTAGAGACCTCTCCCGCTTCCTCCACACTCATTACTCTTTTCATGCATATTCGACGATTACGGGTACTCCTAACATCTCCCTTTTTCAAGACATTCTAAATTTGTTCCTTGAAATTTCGACGAGGACAGTAAACTATTAGAAATGATATTAAAATGATACAGTAAAATAATAACAGCAAAATATCATGCTATGATGATAAGTAAAATATCAGTAATATATTGAAGTGGGACAGGTAAATATCACTACTCATGATATCGCGGTTTATTTTTTACCTATTTTTCAATGAGTTATCAATCGTGGCGCCTTTTGTAGCCTAAGTATTATGACCTAGGCTAATTCTAACAATGACTGTGGATTATTAATGAAAATGTACATTTTTTTTACGTTATTCGTTAACGTTTTTGTATTGGTGCCGTGTGGTTCCCGACACCAATACAAAAAAAAGAATAGGACCACTCCATGTCTTTCCCGTGGATGTCGTAAAAGGCGACTAAGGGATAGGCTTACAAACTTGGGATTCTTTTTTAGGCGATAGGCTAGCAACCTGTCACTATTTGAATCTCAATTCTATCATTGAGCCAAATAGCTGAACGTGGCCATTCAGTCTTTTCAAGACTGTTGGCTCTGTCTACCCCGCAAGGGATATAGACGTGACCATATGTAAAAGTATGTATGTATTCGTTAACAGGAATGGGGCAACAATTGCGAAGCGCCCGAGATGCAAACTATTGAGCAGCTCCTCCAAGCTTACGACGAGGAAGACCGTGAGTCCGCCAAGAGGGCGCTGGCGTCGCCGTTCATTCGCAACATGGACGTGGAGTACGCCCGGTTGGCCACCACCATTCCACTGCCAGAGGGCATTGACCCCGCGCCAAAGGCTCAGGTCAGGGAGAACGCCGCACCGTCCTATGTCAGCCCGAGTGTCGCTGTGAGTTCACTTTTGTATTTAGAACGTTGTTAAGTTTAGTTATTTGTGACCGGGAGGGCGCTAGTGTCGCCTAGGAAAATTGCTGTGGAGTCGTACAAGAGGGCGCTGGCATCGTCTTTCATAAAGACAGAGGCCTCATGTCAGCCCGAGCGTCGCTGTGAGTACAGTTGTCTTTTTTCTTCTTCTTCCTTCTGGTTGTAGACCTGGATTCATTCTCACCACTGTGGAGAGGAGCCTGAGGTACGTCATTGACCATGGATTGGGTGAGTCGGGTTTTACCACCTGACCTCCGCGACCTTTGCAAGGGAAGCTAAAACATTATTGGCTTTAATCATTCGTACTGATGAGTACAGTGTAATTCACATTACATTTACTCAGTCAATGAAAGGTTTCTTTAAAGGCCCTTGTACACATTGGCTCGACCCATTGGGTATATTTTTCGGTTGACGAATAGTATCGAATTGATGAGATGATCAATGTATAAAGACTGTGTGTGTGGACGCGCAATAACCGATAACATTCGGTTTTTCAGCTAAAGTTCGCGCTAACTACGATTTTTACACAAAGATTTTTTTTTCATTGGCCCAATGTGTACAGGCGCGTTAAAAAAACTAAAATCTTGTTATTACAGAAATATGGTGGTGAGGAATCTCCATACGAGCCGGTGACATATGAAGAAAAGAAGAAGGGCGACGAAGAAGAAGATTTATGTTAAAGAGGCTAATAAAAATGTTTCGGCAGTCGCACAATGGTAAGGCCTGAATCTTTATCAAGTGTGTAAAAAATAAATGTACCAATAAAAGTCATGAAAAAAAAAAAACTATCTGGCAGTCTAAAAAATAAAAATAATTAAAACAAAATTAAAAAAAAAATATTTTTTCGTTCTTTAAATTTAGAATTTTTTTTTCTGTTCCCATCTCTTGACGTGTCTGGGTGGAATAGAAAGGTGAGGGGTAGTAAAGATTTTCAAGGTAATCACATTTGGAATAATCACTCACTCAGTCACAAATCCAACTTCTTTGGTTTCGATAGATATTTTTCTTTAAACATTTTGGCTTCCATAACTGTCTACTTGCTATAGAAAGACTACAGACTTAAAAAAAAATTCCACTGTGACTCTTCACACACACTATTGTCACATTTATTTTTTATAAACTTTACTATCGTATTGTCTATGTATCTATATGGATGCGTTGTAAAGACGATTTTATGTATTGCGTATTTTTTATGAAAATATTTTCAACAAGAGAAAATGTCTACTTTGATTTGCGTAGCTTAATAAAACATTAAGACATATTTGTTTATATGAATCAAATTGGTCTTTATACTTGATAAGCTACTATTTGGTCGGCATCTATTATAAAATTTCATATAAAATTAAGCAAAATTTACTTATTTTGAACTTGCTCAAAGTATTGGAAAAGTCAGTTTAAATTTCTTAATAATAATAATCGTTTATTTCACCATAAAACAGTATGACTGGGTATATATCTCAGTATCGGGAGTTACAGATTTATTATACGGTGGGTTGGCAGCTGAATTAGGATAAGAATATAGGTTGCCAACTCTCCATCCCAAATAGAAATGAGATGTTTAAAACATTGACAAAGTTATTATTTTTTATTAAAAAAAAAAAACTTTTCACCTTTAACTTTAGTACATCGAATACAGTTCCCGGCATGTCAGTTGACATATGCGCAATTTTGTTTATGGCCGGCCACTATAGCGTTGCGCACATTCCGCCATTTTGTATCAACTTAATATAGGCACTAAAAAGCGTGTCACAAAATTAAATCTTAATTTATTATTGTTGTCGCAATATACGATACTAGGAGGCGGAGGAAAGCTTAGTACGTACCGGTTCTCATAACTTACCGGTATTAAAAGTACCTATTTCTAGGGCATATTTCTATGCCCCTCCATGTATTGTATATTGTATAATTTACTTATAATTGTTGTCGCAAAGCTTTAATGTTTGGGTGTTTATAAGAAATTATAAGAAATATTATGTATATTTTGTAATTTTATTTTAGATGAAAATTAAAATTCTAATTAATATATAGTAGTATATTATTAATTAATTTAATATTTTTTTTACTGATTGTAACATACTTTTGCGTAACAATTTATTTTATCAATATACTTATATAATATAGGTGCTTACATTTAGTGAATTATTCATCAATAGATAAATTAACTATTTTCGTATTTGTAAAGTATATTTACTGCGTTAAATATCATAGGTTCTGCAAATTAAGTGCAAATAATTCAGTTTGTATACACTGAAGACGTGGTACATTCCACCTGTATGTGGTTGATATGCTGCACTCCATTCGCCGAGACGCCGAGACGTCAAAAATGTAAATGGACTTTATTTGAGACTAGCTTTTACCAGCAGCTTCGCCGGCGCGTATTCAAAGCCTGACGCGCTTATTTATATGAATTTTAGCGCCACCAACACCTTTTGTTTATTTTTAAGTTGGTACTCTAAGATCAACTCGCGCGAATTTGGCACCATCAACAAAAGAATGCACGTTTTTCGCAAGTCTCACGGGAATTTTAGATTTCGCCTAGATAAAAAGTACCTTATGTCCTTCTTTAAATTCTTATATATATTTTTAAAATTTCAAGAAGATTTAACCAATCTTCTTGTTAAAATTTTAGAATGTAGATAACGCGTGAAGAGGTAACAAACAAATAAACTTACTTTCGCATTTATGATAACTTGGGATGGGATTGAGTGTTCTCACTCTCGCTTACCGTCAAGCAGAATGAGGTCAACCACACATTTTCCAATAAAAAATTAAAACATTTAACTACAATTTAGTATAGAACACGAGAGTAAAAAAAAAAACAATATACCTAGCTATAAAAATTTAATGTTTTCGTAATATCTTGTAAGCATAAACTTTTTTGGGTAAATAAACCAGACTTATTATTTGCACTTAATTTATACGGACGATATTATTATAGATTTTAATCAAACTAATAGCATTTTCTTAGACCGCAGCCTAATGTTTGTATAGTTATAAATATTTCCATAAGTCAATTTGATCTTACCTTGAATATAAGTAGATTGAATGTATATAATTACATATATATCTTTGTTCCATATGCGTACAGACAAATTTTTGGATTTAATGTTATCTCACATATATATTATTTTAACCGACTTTACAAAGGAGGACGTTCTCGATTCGACTACAATATTTTTTGTCCATAAATATTTATTATTATAATATAATTATAATCTAATGTTGCTTAGTCATATAAATAGGTGTATTTGTTAATGTCACATTACTGTCATTGATGCTCTTAATGCATTTACGGTAGCCTTTTTAACGGTTCCCCACAAGGAACTTTCTTGAAGTAATTTCCTTGTAAACAGCATAAAGAACATAACGTAAAGAACTTATGAGAGTGCTACACTGTTGTTTATTATATTCACTGCAAATAAAATAAGAGATGTTATCTTTTTTAAACTTAATTTTACGGCAATGGATACTATTTAACATCCATGTTATTTTTTTTCTAAACTATTAGATAATAATTAAAAAAAAATTCAAGTAAGATTTTTTTTATGCAGTTCATGTCTATCTTACTCCTGAGGGGTTAGTGTGAGTTTTACTCGATCAAACGAATCGAGTAAGAAATCGCGAATTTGTATGGAACTGCATTAGTGCCATGCGTCACCACCAGGTGGCGCTGATCTAATCACATACAAATTCGCGTTAAATTGCTCGACTCGTTTGATCGAGTACTTGCACCAACCAATCTGGTAATGTTTATATGTTATTTCACATTGAATATGTATTATTATTATTTTAGTTTTCTCTGTACAGTGAGGTTTTATCATATACGGTATGATAAAAAAGGTTTTATGAGTTTATATAGGTAACAGTATGTCCACGCGGAGGGAATGTTAATTTTTGATTGTTAAATTATGTTGTCCGCGGTCGTAAAATTAATATAAAAATGGAGCATCAGACTCTTGGATTTTTGGCCTACAATGAGAAATGTAAAGACCGTTCCGTACAGTTCACAGTGCCGGCATGTCAGTGTCAGTGAAAAATTATTGTGTTGCATGTCAGTGTCAGTGGAAAATGAAAGTGTGACATGTCAGTGTCAGTGAAAAATGATAGTATTGCCAGCCGACCGACAGCATTCACTTTTCACAGACACCGATAGTTATTTGCACTGTAATGTGCGGATCGGCCTAACATAATTTTGATAAATTTAATAGGTAGATCTATGATATAAATTGCTTCAGCTTTGTAAAAAAAAAGAATTATCGGATAGTGATATTTCCAGCAATAATGGAAACTAAAGGGATTGATCTTTATAATATAACCACGGACATACATTTACAAGAAGTAAGATGCTTTGATGATGAGCATTAAGATATCTAAAATGGGTATTAGAATAATACGCGTAAATATATTAAAGTTGGATTTTCTGAATCGAGTGTTGAAATATTAAATTTCAAACTTCGTCAAACACCCTGTTGACAATAACCAAAAAATATAATTTCGCGCGTATAATAAAGGAAAGAACATATTTTTTTCTTTTCATGACAAATCTTCTTAGAATAGAATAGTTTATGTAATTGTGTGATTTTATTTATTTATAAATTAATTAGGTATTAATGTAGTTGTCAAAGGGAAAGCTATCTTATCTAGTAATGTATGGCCGTGGTGGTTAACTACTTAAGTATATTGAGAGAGAAAATATTTACCAAGATTCTTGGCATTAAGAAACTTTTTTGTAGACAAAAGTGAGATAATTAAGGTACAATGTTCCATCATATTGTTAAAGGCGTATATATATTCACAAGTATTGTATACAATTCGCTGAATTAACTCGAAGCGGATAAAAATCGCGCCTAGCGGGTCCATCCTAAAGTATAAAAGGTACCCTTGATGTTTAAAAAAATAATTGTCTCGTGTATAAAATATGTACTTACCTATGTAATAAGTGTGAGTAGTTACAAATATGTAACGGTTAGTTCAGGCATATAAGCATTGAATGTATGGCGAAAGAAATTGGAGCGGAAGCGAAATTTCGGGACTATTTTAAGTCCAGCGGGGCGAGCGTGGCGCGATGCCGTTGTTATCGCACGATAAAAACCGTCGCTCTTTCGTTTTTATAAAAACTGAATAACCCGAAATTTTATCGCGCGATAGAAACAGCGTCGCGCGTGCCGTGGTAGCCTCGCAGGTTAGGAATAACGAAGAATATGCCGTCATTCTCATTTCCTTATCTCCTGTTAAAATATGTAGCGTACAGTTGTCCCCACAAATCTATTATTGTTTCCTTTGAAATTAACAATGTTTTTGTCCAATTATTTTGCAACTGTATGGGGACGCCCGCATAATACGAAAAACTACTATAATTCCCGTTCCCTCGGGAATTTCGGGAAATTCTCGATGATTATGATTATTCCTTTCTAGATGTCTCTCGACCCACGGTTTTAGCGGAGCGTTGATATGTCATTAACTTTCTTTTATAAATTTAGAGATGTGGGATTCGGAAAATTTAACGCATATATGTCTAAACTAATTATTTGTGTAATAATTGTACTACTTTAATGTTAAAATCCTATCATTATTTTGTTAGTATCATTAGTGAAAGAACACAGGTAGGTATTTTTGTTTTTTTAAATGTCATTCTTGCATTAAAGCAGGCATCGGATGCTGGTGTTATATTTCAAATTAAAGAACAAAAATATTTAAATGACAGTGAAGTTTGTGTTATCTCTAGTTAATATACTCTCAATATAAGGCATACTGGAAATCCTTCATTCTAATTAAATGTGACATAAATATGTAATTGGTTTTATTTTAGTGACAAGAGCTCAAAATATGGTGTTTTTGTGTGGTTTTTCCTTTATAATTGATTTTTGACCTGACCAACAATGCCCCTCTGGTCTGAATAGCCTGCATTGGTTTTGTGGCACCCTACCTTCAATTTATTAAATATTAAAGTACCAAGACACATTGACATGATTTAATTGCCTCGTTGGCTTACTGTCTCTAAATAATTTAACAAGTATTTTACATTAGTTTTTAACTTTATTTGTTTATCAAAATAATTACTATGAGGGACAAATACTAAAAGAAATCATGTCAGCGAATAAAATTTCATGGAGGGCGTTACAAAATAAAGTGAAAAAATTAAAATTTCAATAAAACAAAAGTAATATTCATTGCCATTTCTCTATTTGAACTTTAACTATTGCTACTTGTTACATATTCTGGCGAACTACTGTATACAATTTTAAAAACAATGATTGAAGATACAGTAAAAAAAAAAATGTTTTTTCTTTTTACAAAATTAAGGTATTCGCATATAAAATATCAAGATAATTCTTAAAATATTTAAAAAAGACACGGCCACGGCCCTGATTAACTACATTATACTTATACGAATACTGTATTCCCGATAAAATCTATGTTTATTCCTTATAAACATTAAAAGAAATGCCTTCCATTATCATTTGATAGCGAAACGTCATAGCATATTTATCCAATAGGGTATTTTTTTTAAATTATGTCTTACCTGACCTAAAATTTACAATTAAATCCACCTTTACAAAAAATCGTTCTATACTAAATGACAAATGTCAAACCGCTGTTACCTAATTCTATTGGCGTTATACGTTACGCTCATGTTAATCTAACTCAGATTATTCTGTATCTGAGCTAAAATGACGATTAAATCCTCCTTAAAAAAAAACAACCCATACAAAATGACGCTTGATAAAGCGCTGTAAATTCTATTGGCGTTACGATAACGTTGATCTTAGATTAGTCAAAATCTGACATAAAATTACGATTAAATTCTGCATTACAAAAAAGTGCAATACATGTAAATGACAAACTGTCAAAGCGCATAAATTCTATTGGCGGTATACTTGATAGGTCTAACAAGCAATAGTATAAAAAAAATCTAAATTTACACACAGTTAATTTATGTATATAATTATTTTTATATTTTCTGCCACGCATCTTGCTATATAGTATAAATTGATCATAGAAATAATCATGAGATTTGAGACTTATATCATTTTCAAATGCGCAGTTCTGCTCTCATTTGAAATAAATAATTTAATTAAAAACAAAGAAATATTATGTGCTACATTAAGTTACTAGATAATATTATTTTAAATGAGGACAGCACTGCGCCGTATTCTGATGGTCTTCTGTTATTAGATATATAGGTACATAAATATAATAACTTCTTTATCCCTTACGGGGCAGGCAGAGCCAACAGTCCCAAAAAGACTGAACGCGCCAAGTTCAGCTATATAATGATAGAATTGAAAAATAGCTAGCCTATCGCCTAAAAAAGGGATTAAAATTCATTGTTACATTATTAGATCAGAATAAAATTATAATTATACCTAAAAAATACATCATAGCCGTGGCAGGAACGAGGCTCGCCCAGGGCCCTAAATATTGTTGCATACATTATCTATGGATTTGAATACACACGTTCGTACTAATATCTTTAGCAGGAATCAATCCAAATTTTTTTTACTCAGTATGAGACTCGAACGTCCCAGGCACAGCCCTGATGTATGGGAATAACGTAGATAACTTACTACGAGTATTTCATTTCAAAACACAAATTCGGAATTTGAATCTTACACTTTAAAACACTTAGGGACACGTCTACGGCTAGATACAAAAAGGAAATTTCTTTCAAAGGAACAGTTACTGATATTGGTATCCTATTATTGTTACGATATACTCGTACAATCAAATATTATAAACTGTTACATAGGTAAATACCTATTTTTTACAGAACTTACACAGGTATGTAAGTAGTAAGGAAGACACTACAGTCCAGTCAGGAAACAGATAAGCCCGACTGCTAATAAAATGGTTCAACATGCAAGTTAGTATTGACTGTTCCCAAATGTATCACCCTGATTTTCTCAGACATCTGTGTATAATATCTGCAATCTGACCTGTAACTAGTCCCTCCCCGCGAATTTGTGAGGTCACAAGTTCGCGAGATATTCACAATTGTGTGCTACTTAATCGATTTTGTTTTCCCACGGACTTAAAAATTAGAAATTTAATCTGACATTAGGATGACAGATCTTGCATGCCTTATTGGTTTAATCAAAATCAGACCAGTGGGTCTAAACTTATTGGGTTACAAACATACATACGAAAATATTTTTTTTTCACTTCATGTGATATGCAGACCTCACTTGCTTCACTCAATATTTCCAACGTACAGTTTTTAAATTATATATTTCATTTTAAATAATATTGAAAATTCGCTAAAGACAGTGATAAATGGACATAGCAGAGTACAGGCAGATTGTTCTAAAGAAGGTAGGTGTCCTTTAGAGGTGCACTTGGTCACTGGTAAACTGCAATGATCAAGAGCTATTATTATACTCGCAATGCTCACCAAAGTTCTTATTGGGTTGAAGTCTGGATAGTGTCATCGCAGCAAATACTATAACTATAAGACTTGAGACATGTTCACATTTCTACTAAGACTTGAGACAAAAGATAATGGCCACCTTTAGCCATAAAGTTTTGCTTACTGTTGGCAGTGTACAGGTGAGTAAGTTGCCTTTTACAAACAATTTTAATGGTATTTTCATAATGTTTAAAGAACAACATAGTTTCACATGACATAACTAAAGTTTATCAAATAAGTAGAAACTTGCATTTGGCTGCTTAACTTTTCAGCGTCCTAAGTACTGATCCATGCACTGGCCTCAACTGCTTAAGAACTGCTCAGTGCTCGCTCTACCGGCCACGTTTTTTTATCTTGAGTATTAAATGCATTAATATACGTTTGGAAATATTCCTTTCTCACTCAAAAAATTGATTTCCCAAAGCAGATGCGGGTGTAAATAGGCTCGAATCCCGGGTTCAGTATCTCAGAGGTTAATTGTATAAAATTAAAATATATTCTTATCATAAACGCTAAAAGTTTACAGACATGGTAGACATAAGTTCGCAGACAGCCTTTATAAAATATACTCAACAATACAGTGCACAAATAATGTGGATTATTTTAGATGACAATTCAGTCATTGCTGACATACCAACTTTTCTTTGCATGTGAATAATAACCTAAAAGTTAGCAGCTATAAGCTAGTAACCAAAGTTTATGGATATCTAGCATATGTCCGTCTGTCCATGTAACGGCTACCCAACATGATATGATGGGCTCAATGCTAAACCGTTATCTACAGACATTCCAGTCTTAGAAAAATTATACTTATTACACTTAACTACAAAGTCTAGGATTGTATGTTTTTGTGACTAAACATAGAGTGAATGTAGGGAGCTACCATCGGAGGCACAGGCTGTGTTGGTTCAGGGACAGCTTCTTTCTCTTTAGTATTCTTAGTTTTTCTAAACTGGAAGCCATTTTTCCGTAGAATCTTGCGCAACGTCTCTCTAGAACCTTTGAAATTAATCTCCTCCTTTAGAATTTGTAGCAACTTGTTTATGGTAGGCACTTCTTTTTTAAATGCGTAGAATTCGTGTATTTTTCGTCTGATCACTTGCAAGTCATATTCATCCACTTCAATTTTGCCTTTAGTTCGTACTCTTTTCTTGGGGCCTTTTTTCAGTGACTCTGGATCCAATAGACCTTGTTCAACCAGGCGAGCTTCCTTGACTATATTCAATACTGTCCTTTCAGAGACTCCTAGAAAAAGTGGTATTAATTAAGACCTACAGAAATTTACTTTTAAATAATAATTGTTTCGTTTGTGATACGTAAGAAATAAGTCAAACCTCTTTGTTAAATTTGTCTTCCAATTCTAAGTTTTAGATACCTAAATAAAAATCTTTTCTCGGAAGCTTTTTTTTTAAGTAAATTAAAATTCCAAAGCACTTTTGTGGGACGGATTTCTTCCAATATTAGTGTTTCTAAGTGAAAAGCACAATCAAATGCTTCTTTTAATCTTAAACTTATGGCATAAATAATCTAAATAAATACATTTTATTAGATAAACTGACCTGTAGCTGCTGAAACACGTAAGTACACTTTGCTGAGCGGGATTATTGGCACTTGCATGCGTTTTTCCTCGTCCATAAATTCTTTAACCCGTAATATTATGTCACGCACTTCAGTTGTTATGTTTTTAGGCATTTTCGGACACAAAAGTAACAAAATAACAATCAATGGCCGCTAAATACCTTGGTACAAACAAGCTAACAAGAAAAGAAAGAATTTACAACTCCTAGAATATTGACAATGACATTTGATTGTCAATAGAACAATTTTTTTTAATCTTGCACATAATAGAATAGAACAATTTTTTTTTTTAATCTTGCATTGATTCTGCCAGTCATCTCGTTGGTTGACACACGTATTTTCGTCAAATCGCGATATTTATTGTTTTCCTTATTTGTTCTCTTCCCATTTCATCCTTTACTCGGTTGTGGATACAGAACACAATAAGGTAAGTAAGTTATTTAGTTGTAATTCGCACCTACTCCATCACTCCGTGATGGAGTTGGGTGACGAAGAAGGCCCCCCAGACTGGGGAGGTACGAGTTCTTCTTTCAGGAAGAAATCCTCTACGCCTCGCCCTTCTAAGCGACCTGCCGAATCTGCAATAGAATCGGAACCAAAAAAAACTTCTCCCCCATCGGACTCAATCCAATCTGTTTTTCATCGTCCGGGTTTTGAACCGGACTCTATCATTAAATATACCGACGAAGACGATGCTCCGTTTATCGTATATGTTACGAGGATGGAACCCGATCCTTCTGCGGGTCTATCTATTAAGCTGCTTATTAGAATAAGTGAAAGCAGAGAGTGCAGTGAGTACGTTAGTTTATTTTATTTAGATAAAATCTTAAATACACATAAGATATGACAGAGCAGATGACAGAAGAGAATAAACAGTAGTTCTTATTTTTAATCTACATGACACAATATACAATGGCCAGGGTGTTCGTTATTGATATTGAAACCATGAAGGTTTAACACCCCCCCGCAATGCGAACATCCTGTATATTAAACAAACATATATAAAATAGTTAAAGACAATATCAAAGTTTAAAAAATAAATCTTTACAGTACACACATCAATAACAAAATAACACCAAAACAATATATAATAGAAACACAATTAACACTCTAACCTAAACCTAAAGAATTAGAACATTTTATGTGTTTAGGCTTCGGCAACGGTTTGGTTAAAATGTCGGCAATCATTGATTGGGTTGGAACAAATTTAAGTTCGAACTCATGCCGTGATATTGCGTCTCGAATAAAGTGGTGTTTAATGTCGATATGTTTTGTGCGTGCATGATATGTGTTGTTATGAGCTAATTTAATGGAACTTTGATTGTCTGTATGAATGACTATGGGATGAGTATGGATGGCAAAGACATCAGTTATGAGAGTTTTGAGATAAATAGCTTCTTTGCAAGCATCCGCCAGAGCCATATATTCAGCTTCTGTTGTGGAAAGCGCTATTGTACGCTGCTTGCGAGCTTCCCATGAAATAGGACCTCCACTCATCAAAAAAACGTAACCTGTAAATGACCTACGATCCACAAGATTGTTTCCATAGTCTGCATCTACATAACAAACAGGATAAAAAGTGTCTGTCTTCTTATAACTAAGTTTTAGATTTTTAGTACCTTTCAAATATCGAAGAATACGTTTAGCGGCCTTCCAGTGTACCCCCCCGTAATGTGCATTGAACTGGGAAAGGTATGAGACTGAGTGAGCTATATCAGGTCTCGTACATATGGCAATGTACATTAAAGAGCCGATAAGTTCTTGAAAGGGAACTTCAACTTTTTCTTCCTCTTTTTCAGGTAAAGTTAGTTTTACACCTGGTTCAAGTGGTGTTGCGACAGAAATTGCTTCAGTCATATTATATTTTTCTAAAAGCTTTTCAATATATTTGGTTTGATCTAAAGTTATAGAGCCTTTTTCTTGTATAACTCTCATACCAAGACAATCTTTTAGATTACCAAGATCTTTTATAATAAATTGTTTCTTAAGTTCATTTTGAAAACAATATTTGAGATTATCATTAGTACTTACAATGAAAAAATCATCAACAAATACAGCTATCAAAAGGAGATCATTACCATCACGCTTGTAGTAAAGGCAATGTTCATTTGCTGTTTGTGTAAGCGACATTTTACGCATTGCTTCACAGACTTTTATGTTCCACTGTCGTGGAGCCTGTTTAAGACCGTAAATGGCTTTCTTGAGAAGACACACTTTTTCCTTAGGATTATTGGAGAATCCGTCAGGTTGCTCCATATAAATTTCTTCTTCAAGATCACCATTAAGAAAAGCTGTTTCCACATCTAAGTGATCAACTTTCAGTCCATGATGTGCAGCAAAAGCTATTAAAAGACGAACTGATGATAATCGGGCTACAGGAGAAAATGTTTCGCCATAATCTACCCCTGCTACCTGTGTAAAGCCTTTAGCAACTAACCTTGCTTTGTATTTAGTAACGTTACCACTTGTGTCCTTTTTAATTTTGAAGACCCATTTGCATTTTGTTGTTTTTCTACCAACAGGCCTGTCGACGAGAATCCATGTCCCATGTTTTGTCAAAGAATCATATTCAGCCTTCATGGCTTCTAACCATTTTTCTTTGCATGGGTGTTCAGTAACTTCCTTATAACATTCTGGTTCTTCTTCAGATGTCAGATATAAATTTTCACTGAATCTCTCAGGAGGACGTCTTGACCGAGTAGAATACCTCCTAATTGACTCAGGAACTTGATCATCAGACTCAGGAGAAGAATTTACAGGAGTAACAATTTCTTCCGTGTACTCTGATGATGACAGCTGTGGAGTTTCTGAACTAACTGGCTGAAGTTCTTCCTCTAAAACTGGATGTTGGTCAACAAAAGGTAGTTGCTCGTCAACTAAAGGAACAAGAACATCTTCTGCTTGTGAAGTAGGTAACTCTTCATCGTTGTACATTTTGTCTTCCAAGAAGACACCATCTCTCGCACTTATTATAACGCGCGGATTCTTTGGATTTATAAGGCGATATCCTTTACTTTCCGCACAATATCCTACGAAAATGCATGATTGGGTTTTTGATTCCAGCTTTGTACGCTTTTCTTTAGGCACGAGAACATGGGCTACGCATCCAAACACTTTGAGATGAGAAAGATCTACCTTCCGTTTAGTCCATAGTTCTTCTGGAATGTTGTTATTTAAAGATTGCGTAGGAACACGATTCTTTAAATATATTGCTGTATTGACAGCTTCACCCCAATATGCTAAAGGTAGTTTGGAGTCTTTAAGCATTGATCTAGCTTTCTCGATTATAGTCCTGTTAGCACGCTCTGAGATACCGTTCTGTTGAGGAGTGTACGGTATCGTTGTTTGGTGAATTATACCGTTCTCCTTCAGAAAAGCCGTCATCTCCTTATTAACGTATTCGCGACCGTTATCTGAACGCAGAACTTTTACTCGCTCACCAGTTTGATTTTCTACTAAATGCTTAAACTCTACAAACTTTGTAAAAACATCAGCCTTTGATTTTAAAAGATATCCAAAAGTTTTGCGACTAAAATCGTCTGTAAAAGTAAGTAAGTAAAGAGCCCCACCCCATGAGTGCGTACTCATAGGTCCACATAAGTCCGAATGAATTAACTGCAAGACTTTGCTTGATTTGCTCTTAGACTTCTTTGGAAAAGGTTTTTTCGCAAGTTTTCCTTGTAAACACGGAATACACGTTTTATTATACAAACCAGAATAATCTATTCCTGTACACTTCTTTTTCAAGATATGCATACTTTTCTGATTAAGATGACCAAGTCGTCTATGCCAAAGCATAGCAGACTCCTTGGTAGGTGTATAAAAAACATGCGAACTTTTTGTATCGAGTCTATACATACCTTTATGATACGACCCTGTTGCAATGACATTTCCTGTCACTTGACATCCGCCTCTCTGAATTATTTGTGCCCCATTATTTGTAAATAAAATATCGAAACCCTTTTTAACCATATTGCTAACGGATAGCAAATTTGTAGCTAGACCAGGAATGTACAAAACATCGCTAATGTTACTTACGCTATCGGAAACTTGGCAGCTTACATCACCTTTGCCTTGACTTAATAGCTGCTCCTTATTTGCAACTATAATTGGTGAAATGTGGCGATGCATATTCACAAACCAATCTTTTCTATTGGACATATGGGAGGACGCTCCAGAATCTATGTACCAATCTTGTGAATCTGTGGGAAGAGCATTAGTGAAACAAGATGAAAGTGTAAGTTTTGAAGTGTAATTTGAACAATCTTGTGAAATAAAATTTGAACTGTTTGTTGCCGAATTATTCTTTTTGCTTTTATTTCTACACTCCGAAACCAAATGCCCTGACTTCTTGCAGTACTTGCAGAACTTCTTTTTCTTGTCCTTGCTGTGTAGCGCTGCATCCACAGTGCTTGTAGGTACTGCTGCTGGAGAAGTACGTATGTCCTCCTTTAAGAGTGCTGCCACCACATTTTCCGTCGTCAGCTTAGTATTAGCATGCTCTAAGGCCATAACTAACGAGTGGTACCGTTCTGGTAATCCAGCAAGCAATATAATTGCTAAGAATTCATCGTCTACGCCTGCTCCTATTGCTACCAGTTCTTGTTGTATAGCAAGACTAGAGTTAACATAATTTTGCATACCTCCTGGCTTGTTGAACTCATTAGACAACAGTTTTTTCATAAGGGTTAGTCTTCTTGTGAGACCACTATCTGCATATGCCTTTTTCAAACGGTTAAATGTTTCATAAGCCGTTTTCGCAGATTTTATTATGGGATACACCGATTCGTCACATGTAAGGCAAATTTTTGCTTTCGCTTTCGCATCTTTGCGCTTTACCTCAGGATCAGAAGTATCAACTTCTTTGATGACGACATCCCAGAGATCTTGATCTATCAACATGCATTCTATACTGAATGCCCAGTTAGGGAAATTACTCCCCGTCAACTTCTTGAATGTAGTTGACGAACTTGGCGCTGTCATATTGAGAAGATTTTTATCCACATTACTCATTATTCAATTTTCACGTACCTTACAAATTGGATGTCCCATAACCTATTAGAATAAGTGAAAGCAGAGAGTGCAGTGAGTACGTTAGTTTATTTTATTTAGATAAAATCTTAAATACACATAAGATATGACAGAGCAGATGACAGAAGAGAATAAACAGTAGTTCTTATTTTTAATCTACATGACACAATATACAATGGCCAGGGTGTTCGTTATTGATATTGAAACCATGAAGGTTTAACACTGCTTAAATTTGCTCAATTTCTGCATCAAAATTCTGTCAGTGGTATCAAATCTGGGGGACTTAAACTCATGGGCAGGAACAAAATTTCAATCGAATTTACAGATAGGGACTCTGCCAATTCTTTTTTAGAAAATCCTTTACTCCCAAATAATAAATATACTGCGTCTGTCCCGAGATTCAATATCTCTCGCATGGGAGTTGTTAGAGATATCCCTACGGACTGGACTCTTGAAGAATTAATTAATAATATTTCTGTTCCGCCCAACTGTGGTCAGGTAGTAATGGCCAGACGTCTTAACTCCAAATCAAAGAAACCTGACTCCTCCGTTTCCTGGTTCCCAACCACTACTGTTGTCCTTACTTTCCGTGGACATGTCCTCCCGGAAAGAGTTTTTTGTTTCCATACCTCTCTCCCTGTATCAGTCTACCTCCTCCCCACAATCCAATGTAGGAACTGCTGTAAATTTGGTCATATCAGCAAACAGTGCCGCTCCAAACCACGCTGCTATAGGTGTGGCCAATTCCAACACTCAGGTGATTCATGCTCCTCAGATGTTCCTTTATTATGTTTATTCTGCGGGAATTCCCATCTTGCTACTGACCCATCCTGCCCCGAACATATTAGGCAGAAACAAATAAAAGTTATCATGGCAAACGATAACATTAGTTACTCTGAGGCAGCAATGAAAATTCCTCAAAAACGTTCTTTTTCACAAGTTGCTGCTGCAGATACCCCTGCTTCCTCCCAATTCTACTCCTCCCAATCTCCAGTCTCCTCTCCACAACGCCCACCAAACCCTCCCCGCTCTTCAGCCCCCAATCTGTCTTCCTCTTACAAAAAAACGATTACAATTTCCCCTAAAACCAGACCAGAGCTTGGTAAGTCTTATGACATTCAGGCTCTCAGAGAAATTACCGCAACTCCAAAATCTTCCCTTCCCAATGGTTGTGCGTGTTCTTGCCAACACCAGGACCCTTCCACTGCTTTATCTCCAAATGATAACCTATTTGAGATTTTAGCAGACGCCCTTATCCAATTTTTATCACGAGATGTTGATATGTTACCGCCCAATACCATTTCTCGTCTTCAACAAATAATCGTTCCCATCCTTTCCAAACATAATGGACCAAGTTCTTCTTCAGTGGAATACTAGGAGTGTATCCAAAAAGAAACCTGATTTAGTCTTCTTAATCAATAGATACAATCCCATTATAGTTGCCATTGCTGAAACGTGCCTTAAACGCACGTCTCACTTCCATATCCCACACTACTCTTGTTTTCGAGATGATAGAGATGATGGTTGGGCAGGCTGCGCTTTGTTAGTCTCTCAATCCATCACCTTCACTCAAGTTCCTATTCCCCCTCACAGCTCTTCCTTCCATGTTGTTGCTGTGAGAGCCTTAGAAATATCCTTTGTTTCTGTTTACCTCCCTCACCCTCACCACTCTATTGTCCTGGAACTACAGTCTATTCTATCTTCTATCCCTACTCCCCTTATCATATTAGGTGACTTTAACATACGTAGCACCCTCTGGGGCTGCCCCTTTGACGATTCAATTTTTCCTGTCTTTCTTGATCTTCTTGACAACATAAACCTTTGCACTTTAAATGATGGCTCTATCACCCGCCGGTCTCCTCCGTCCCAAAATGCCAGTATCCCAGACCTTACCCTAACATCCCCCCAACTTGCTCCTCTATTGCTTTGGCGGGTCTTACCTACTTCTTATGGTAGTGATCATTTTCCAGTCCTTACCACACTAATTAAATCCATTTCCAAGGTTTCGCCCCTTCCTCCTCTTCTTAAATACAAAACCGAAAAGGCAGACTGGGACAAGTTCTCAACTTGCCTCAAGGTTCTTACTTCCTCCCTTCCCTCTCCCTCTAGCCAAAACTTTTTACAGGTGTATGAAGAGTTCATATCTGCTGTTATTTCTGCTGCAGATGAATCAATCCCAATTAAAAATGCTTCACACAACAAAATTCCCTCCCCTCCATGGTGGGACTCTGAATGCTCCGAATTTATCAGGAAAAGAAACAAAGCTGAGAAAGATTTTAATAGTGACCCCACCTTGACAAATTATCTACTTGTTCGTAAAACAATGGCACAGACTAAGCGTCTATTGTCCCAAAAAAAACACCTTGGCTGGAAGTCCTTTTGTGAGTCCATTTCCCCCAAATCCTCTCTTTCAAGTGTCTGGAAGAAAATTAAATCTTTTAGAAGAGCCACAGCTTATCAAGACTCCTCTTCTAATGACACTTCACCTTGGCTCAATGATTTTATAAATAGACTTTCCCCTCTAACCGCTCCTGCTTTGGACGAACTTCCATACTCCTCATATAACTGTCCTTCCCCAACCATCCTAGATGATCCCTTCTCCCTCCAAGAATTATTATCCGCTCTGGACGGTCTCAAGGATTCCTCCCCTGGTATTGACGGCATTCCCTTTTCTTTCATTACCAACGCTCCTCTTCCTTCCAAATTATACCTCCTGTCCATTTTAAATCATATCTTCCTGTCTGGGTCTGTCCCAGAATCATGGAAGAACCAAATTATTATTCCCATTCTTAAACCAGGGAGGAACCCTCTAGACCCCCTCAGCTATAGACCCATTGCCCTCTCATCGGTAATACATAAAATTATGGAACACCTCATCAAAAATCGATTAGAATGGTTTATTGAATCAAAGGGCATACTTCCAAATACTCAATTTGGCTTTAGAAGAGGTATGGGAACTCTGGACAGCCTGAGCATCCTGGTCTCCCATATAAGAGTGGCATTCTCTAAAAACGAACATGTGGTAGGCGTTTTTCTTGACATAACTTCAGCATATGATAACGTTCAACTTCCTATTCTCAGGCAAAAATTGCATAAGCTGAGTATTCCAGTGAGGCTGATTAATATCATGTGTAATATACTCATGGATCGTCACATAATTGTCCGTTTGCAGGGTTCTCTTCTTCCCCCTCGCTCTGTTTGGAAGGGTCTTCCACAGGGCTCTGTACTTAGTCCCATATTGTATAATTTATATACTTCTGACCTAGATCAGTCTGTCAATTGCTTTTGCAATATTCTTCAATATGCTGATGATATAGTTCTTTTCGCTTCTTCGGACTCCTTTGATGACATTAGCCGTCGTTTAAATTCAGCTCTTTTTTACCTCAACACCTGGTTAGAAGACCATGGATTATCTATCTCCCCGCTTAAATCAAACTGTGTCGTCTTTACTCGGAAGAGATCTTTGCCCCTATTAACTATTTCGATTAATAATGAAACTATCCCTCAAAAAGACAGTTGTAAATTTTTAGGAATTACCTTAGACTCCAAACTAACAGGTGTTACTCACTTAAACCATGTTGTCCAAAAAGCTGAAAAGGGAGTTAATGTCATGAGGTCTCTCTCTGGGGTCCGCTGGGGCTCCCACCCCTATAGTCAAAAATTAATTTATAATGCCCTTGTACGTAGCCATTTTGACTACGGTGCCTTCTTATTAGAACCATGCAACAAATTAGCTTTGGCGAAATTAGACAAAATTCAACATAAATGTCTCAGAATTATAACCGGTGCTATGAAATCTTCTCCAACAAATGCCCTTCAGGTTGAATGTTTGGATCCTCCTCTTGTATTAAGGAGACAATTTTTAGCTGATAGATTTCTTTACAAAACAATCCAATTATTTTCTCATCCCTTATTAGAAATACTTAACTCTCTATCAGACTATTGTCATACCTCTTCTTATTGGGTTAACAAAGATCACCCCCCTTTGGTTAAAAGCTTCGATAAAATAGATAACCTTCCCCACCCAGTTGCCCAATTCTCCAAAAATCCTATCTTTGATATTGACTTCCACCCTCTCATCTTCCAACCTAATGTTCTTCTAAACATAGGACTATCCAAGAATCTTCCTGGTGCTGATAGGATATTCAACATTTGTGAGAAATGGTCTGATTGGACCCTCATTTTTACGGATGCTTCCAAATTATCTCAGGACTCTAATGTTGGTGCAGCAGTTTGGATACCTAAATTCAATCTTTTACTAAGTTTTAAATATCTTTCACAATCCTCTATATTTACTGGAGAATCCATTGCTCTCTTTGAAGCTGTTCAATTTGTTTTATCTCACAATTTGGACAAATCACTTATCCTCTCAGACTCTTTGAGCTGCCTCCAAGATATTTTGAAACGACCCTTCCATGCAAAGGATAACTTTCCAATTACCCTGAAAATAAGAGAAACCTTATATAAATGTCAGTCTTCCAGTATTAATGTAGTTATTGCTTGGATTCCAAGCCATTCAGGAATCAAGGGTAATGAAACAGTAGATATGTGGGCTAAACAAGCTTCTACTTCAGGTTCTGACTGCCACAAATTTCATTACTCTCGAGACCTTAGACTTCTGGCTAAACCACAATTAATGACTAATTGGAATAGACAATGGCAACATTCTCGTCAGCAAAAAGGTGTCTGGTATGGAAATATCCAACCAAACTTACCCAAAGTCCCTTGGTTCTTCCGGCATCGAAACTTGGAGAAGTGGGTAACGTCGGTTATTATCCGAATGCGACTTGGCCATGTATGTATCCCTGTCTTCCTCCATAAACTCCGAATTAGAGATACTTCTATCTGTGAATGTGGCCTGGATGAAGGTAGTCTTAATCACATAATTTTCAACTGCCCCAAACTTGTGGTCCATCTTCGTAACATAATTCCGTCTAACATTCCCCATCTAAATTTAGACACTAATTCATTTCTTTCTCTTGTCCACACTCGGTTCTGTTATATAATTGCAAAGTTCATAACTAAAAATAACCTAAAACTATAGTTCCCATTACAAATTTATTTATTTTTTTAACTTCCGAAATCTCCCTATTAAGTATATCCCTTGTTTTGCACAACTTTTATACCTTACACACTCACTACACATTATAATCATTAACTTGTCTTCTCTTTTACTAACAATACCTACTTGTTGTGTTTGTCTTTTTGTGTTTGTACATTTGTTAACCTTCTCCTTTCAGATTGTATACCGTCCATTTTTGTAACTTCGTGTCTCTTCAAACCATGACATTGGCAGAATCACCGAAAGTCCGGTGGAAGCCATAATATAGAAAAGAAAGAAAGAAAGAATCTTGCATTGCTGAGATCAAAGGAAGGAAAGAAATAATACATGGAGATTTTTCGTTAGCCACTTGTAAAGGCAGAAACTACCTAGGTATATAAAAATAACTTGTAGCCGACAGACAGTAAACGGTGGGAAAGAAGAAGGAAATGAACACGTTTTCATTGAAATCAAAACCATAGCTAAATCAATTTTTATAATACAGGGGTATCCTCCAGGGGAGCCTTGGGTCCGGAATAAAGTTTCTCTGCTGGCTTATTATGATTATATAGAAAACAAAAATATTATAGAGTGCTATAATTTGCAGGTCACTTCTCTTAAGCGAATCTTCTGAATAGACCTAGCAATTATTGTTTCATTTTTCAAGGGAAGTGGTCATACTTGTAATAGAGATATCAATCTGACCCACTAAACGGTCTTCCGAACTGGAAGGAACTCTTTATAAAATTTATCGGTTAAAATCAAACTTGATACCTACTTACCTTACCTACTACTCGTAAATAAACTTTATCGAAACTGTTACTCTGGTATAGTCCAGTGTGATGCCTGATAGAGTATGCTGGTAGGTACTCTGATGATGTTTCGCCTTGATGATGAAGCAGATGGCAACCCTGATGATGGAACAAGCGGCTACTACCACAGTACTCATGCGTGTCATCAACCCCATGCCGTGAGTACTGTGGCAGTGGTCGCCTGCCTCACGTCTACTTCAAATACTTGAGATATTTCTTATATCTTCTGTTCAATGACATCTAGAAACCACATTTTTTTGCTGACAGGTAGGTAGGTCCTAGGTCCTAGGCTCGACGGACGAAATATTGCTTTACATTATGTTCCTCAGATATCTTGCCTATCAGCGTAGGTACCAAGACGGTTCTGTGAAATTTCTGCACAGGCTGACTGCCATAAATGACAAAACTTAGCGAAAAATATAATTTACAACAACGAACGTTTAATGCTTTTTTTGACATGATTACGTATGATGTTGTTTTGTTCTGTCATTAATCCACTCCTTTTATCCTTTATGTTCGTAACAAAGGAGTTATTATTGAAAATTAATTACTTAAGTACTATCTGAATTTATGTAAACGAAATAATCTATTATATATAAAATTCTCGTAAAACCTATATATAAAACTAGAGGCCGTCCGCGACTTCGTCCGCGTGGAATCAATCCCGCGGGAACTCCGGGATAAAAAGTAGCCTATATAATATTCTGGGTCTTCAGCTACATACCAAATTTCATCGTAATCGGTTCATTAGTTTTTGCGTGAAAGAGTAACAAACATCCATACAAGTTCAGATGCCTGTGGTAATAAATAATACTTATTAATTCTTTGTCATTTCAAGACTGTTGGCTCTGTCTACTCCGCACGGGATATAGACGTGATAATATGTATGTTGAGTAGGTTGGTCTAAGAATCGGCGTTTTCCGGGACAGCTAGTAAGATTTAAGAAAATATTACGTCGATTGATTTATCAGATTTTTGGAAATTGTAGCCTGCGCAAGAACAAGATTAGTTATTGCTTTTCATAACAACCGATTTTAAAACTCATTAAGATATTATTAAAAAACTAGAGATGTCAATCAGGGCTTCCCCGCCTTGGAGCAGAATCCCGTGTTGCTCTTAGTGGAAGCTCAAAGTTTTAATTTTAGATCGTCTGTAGGTTATTTACATACATACATAAAACCACGCCTCTTTCCCGGAGGGGTAGGCAGAGACTACCTCTTTCCACTTGCCACGAGCTCTGTATACTTCCTTCGCTTCATCCACATTCATAACGCTCTTCATGCAAGCTCGGCGGTTTCGGGTACTTTTGACCTAACCCTTTACCAGGATGTCCTTAATTTGATCAAGATACGTTCGTCTAGGTCTTCCCACTCCGACCTTTCCCTCCACACTCTCCTTGTATATCTGCTTTGTCAACCTGCTGTAGGTTATTTACCTACATTTTAAAATAAGGTTTTAAAATTTGGCCAGTTATAGTTTCGGAGGAGTAGGTACGGGAACGAACATTGTGACACGAGAATTTTAAGATTAAGGCGTAAGTACAACAAGATAAAGTCTAATATCAAGATTTATAATTTTAATTTAGTACGCATAAAAGATTTATTAGCTCAATCTGGCGACAGGCCAAGCATTATACTTCCTCTTCAGTTTTAATCGCAAGGAATAAAAAAGCTTCGGATAATCCCTCATCATATGCCTGAAGGAAATCTTTTCTACGACCAGGATCTGAAACAAGAATTTCGTATATTATACCACTAGCACTATAGCACTAATGAATAAATAAGAATACAACCACTCCATCTCTTTCCCATGGATGTAGTGAAAGGCGACTAAGGGATAGGCTTATAAACTTGGTATTCTTCTTTAAGGCGATGGGCTAGCAACCTGTCACTATTTGAATCTCAATTCTATCTTAAAGCCAAATAGCTAAACGTGGCCTATCAGTTTTTTCAAGACTTTTGGCTCTATCTACCCCGCAAGTGATATAGACGTAATTATATGTATGTATATTTTGAAAATTAGAAAATAAATAGGTACATGTATGTGTGGTTCCCGGTACCAATAGAAAAAAGAATAGAACCACTCTTTCCCATGGATGTCGTAAGAGATAACCAAGGGAATACCAGTTACATTACCCGGGCTGTGCCTTCTGATCGTGATCCTGCATTGGATGACCCTGATTTTGTCACTTGGAACCATTGCAGGGGAACCTAACCTTAAGGAGGAATCTGCACCAGATATACATACCTATGTACTTAGTTGCCGTTTTTAATATCCATGGTGTGGCGAAAGCTATACGCCACTAGTCACAAAAATAAAAAATAGAATCACGCGACGCTATCAGTCGTTAACAGCGAAAAACCTAAATCGCGCAAGCAAAGATTTCACGGATTGGAGCTACCACCTCCGACACAACATCGTCTGTCGCGCGGTTCCCCAGCCATAACACCTAGCCTGGCGGAAGATCTTCCCTATGGTGGCGGTCGAGCCGAATCATCGCTCCCGCTACATTGGTGACCCCGACGTGACGATGGAAATGAAGTGGCACTTATTCTAAAGTGCGTAAAACCACACGGCATTCGCAGTGGCGTAACTATACCATTCGTGGCCCGTGGCAAATTCATCGGATATGTACGTTCTAAAACTGGGTTACAACCCTTTTTTTACAAAAGCTTTGAATTTTTAATATTTTTTTTACTTGTGTAGGAATCTTAGTAGGTAACAAAAATAAATCAAAGACTAAAACTTTTTTTTACTAAACATGTATGATAAATAAGAAATGTTGGGAGTTGGGATCCTCCTCTGACCGGGGGCCCCTTCCGGCTGGGGGCCCGTGGCATTTTGCCGACTTGCCACTCTGTAGTTACGCCACTGGGCATTCGTAAACTATCCAAATATAACCTTGCAGTCGGAGACCGCTATGACGTGTGAAGTCTTGATCTCTCTGTCAGTCACGAGCGACAGTTCTCCGAAATAGTCACCGTCGATGAGGTGGCCCACTTCCTCGTTCTGAAGAGAGTACACTGCCAGTACACCAGCATACAGTATCATCAGACCGTCGGCTGGCACCCCCACCTGATGGGTGGAAATGAAACTCTTATCCATACATCCCAAGTAATATTATCTACATACATATGGTCACGTCTATATCCTTTGTGGGATAGTCAAAGGAAACAGTCTTGATAAGACTACTGATACGCCACGTTCAGCTATTTGGCTTAATGATAGAATTGAGATTCAAATAGACAGACAGGTTGACAGGTTGCTCGCCCATCGCCTAAAAAAGGAATCCCAAGTTTGTAAGCCTATCCCTTAGTAAGTAATATTAAATATTGCAAATGTGGCAGTAAGTTTGTTTGTATCCTGTTCACACGTTATTTGTGATTTCCGGCACCAATATAAAAAAGAATAGGACCACTCCATCTCTTTCCCATGGATGTCGTAAAAGGCGACTAAGGGATAGGCTTACAAACTTGGGATTCTTTTTTAGGCGATGGGCTAACAACCTGTCACTATTTGAATCTCAATTCTATCATTAAGCCAAATAGATGAACGTGGCCATTCAGTCTTTTCAAGACTGGTGAAGTGCATGGTACCACACGGCAAATTGCTCTTTTAAAATAACATATTTACCTCTGCAATCAAATCGTTCTTCAGGTAGATTTGTTCAGTTATCAAACGAACTAACTTTTCAATGACTTCCTTCGGCCAGTCGCTGAAGTAAGGTATCCGTAACACGTACCGGCTGAAGCTCTGCCATCTTATTTCATCTTTCAAAACAGTTGGCAACGATAGGTTCAAGCTGTTTTTTTGTTCCATCAGTTTTATTTTTGCCGGAATAAAGTTAAAGTAGTCTTTTATTTGCGCACGTATATCTTCGGACAGCTGCTTTGCTTGTATCAAATTTGACAAATATTGCTCATTTTTATAGACCTCATCATCGAAATAGTTCTCACGAGTAATACAACAGAACATTTCGAACGCCAACCACACGGTGCTAATTAAAATCAACGTGTAAGCTGTAAACTTCATCAATGGATGCGGATATATAACAGCGTATTTGTAATTTGTAGTTTTTAATGTCAAGCTGAAACTCGGTCGTGCCAAGAAATTCATTATTCTCCAAAAATGAGCATTTATATACATCATGTTAGTAAAATTCACCTTTTCTACATATATAAAGCTGAATAAAGCGTCGAAGAAAGATGAGTTGTGAGTCGGCGTCGAGACAGCGGAGGTTTTCATGACTTGGATAAGACATATAATGTCGCTGTAGTGCAGAAACTGAGAAATCGCTAGGCAAATGATGACTCCTATTCGTATGAAATGAAAACACATAGTTTCGTAATAAGACATCCTATCTCGCTTCCAGTATGAGGATAGTTCATACACTCTGAATAAGTTGATAATTGTGAGAAAATTTATAACACAGTTGAAATAATTGGCCTTGCAGAGCGCACAGTTTATGTTTTTGCCGTACCGCAAGAACATGATGAAAACAAGAGGTATGGCAGACAAGCTGTGGAAGAATAGCTTGGTGGAGCAGTAGTTTAATAACACGTGATATCCATCAAGGACTATCTTCTTGCAAACATTATGTTTGAAACCAGTTCGAGCGTTGATGTATATATCCAGAATTACAAACAGTTCGAGCAACATGGCGAGATAAAATATTATTTTGGGAAAATCTAGAAAAAGAATGGATGTCGCGATATATATAAGAATTTGGTGCAGTATAATGATACTTAGAAAAATTATGTCCCAAAAATTTCTGAAACAAAAAAATTACAGCTCTTGAATGGGAAACGCAATTGAACAAAGATTATTCTGTTGAATTTCATAGTCAGGATAAATAACCACTCCATTATACACTTAAATTTTCCGTTTTACTAAGCAGAGAACCTCCATTTCGATTAGCCCCACAACATCATACTCCCTAAATGATAACCATGAACCACTTTATCTATTAACTATTCATTGTAATTGAATATACGTGTGCGAAGAAAAACTAACCGGAATTTGCTCAATGGATGTATGCACCCTCGATGCCTTCGGAAATGTATCATGCGGTTCATTCTCATAGCATGGGTACTGTTGTAGTAGTCCCCTGCTCTTTCGTCTGAATAGGACAGCAGGAACAAGTCGTGCCACCGTCTCCTCAAAGAAGCACTCCAATTCATGCCTCTTATGTCGATGTCCAAAACATCTCGCTCGCTGACAATCAAACAGGCGTGATCGTAATATGATTCATGAAATCTATATTTACGAGCATTTCTACTCATTTTGGAATAATTCGTTTTGAAGAAATTGGTAAAAATAAATGACTATATGACTGAATCAATATCAATTTTATTTTCATACTTCACAACCATGGAGATAATATTGTTTCCATTAAAACTACCCCCTGAAGAGGTAGGTATTAAAATTTCTCTGAAGAAATGCAAAATATATTATGAAGAAATTTGAGGTATGTCAAATAAAAACATGATGACTTGAGATCTCAGTTTGATTATCAAAGAATAGAAGATGTTATAACGTTATTAAAAAGTCGTACAAGTTATAATTGTTAGGATGTTTAGAAATCGTAGAGATGAATTTCACGAGTCTTATTACGACCATGCTTGTTTGATATTAACAGAACGTGATGTGTTGGACACAGAAATTTCTGGTGATGGCTGGAAGAATCAATTCAAGAGGTTTTGGTATGATCTCATTCTGCTCTCGTATTCCAATGAGAGCGCAGGTGATTGTTACCATAGTACTCATGGTATGAGAATGGATCGCACTCGCCACTACCACAGATATCTTGGATGCATTCATCCTCTGAGTAAATTTCGGTGAGCATTTTGCATTATATGTCGGGCGTAACGCATGATTTGTACTGCTAGGAAAGTTCAACTTAAAGGCTTGGATAATCTGGAATACTATTAATATTCACTTTTTCCTAATTCAGAAAAGATGACGGGTCGTGTCTTCTTCTTCTTTTTTTCTCTTAAAATGGTCGTAAGAAGATGTATTATTTTCTACCGTAATTTTTATTTAAAAGTGTAGCTTCTAGTTTTTTATGTCCTTCCGTTAGTCTGCCTTAGTACTAGTACCAATACTTATATCATATACATTACTACAAATTGGTTTATTGTTTCAGAACCTTCTGGAGTGCATTTATGCTGTACGGTTTGATGATTTACAAAATTACTGTCTTTTCTCTGACATCATTCATTGCAGCCACAGTGCCAAAACCTATTTGTTACCTCTCTGTAGTGTTTGAAGCATGTATGCTCCTAGATTTGTATATCAACGCCCGAACAGGATTTATTGACAGTGTGACCAGAAAAGTTATACTTGATAAACAATTTGCTTTACTACATTACTGCTCTACCAAGCTGTTCTTTCATTCTGTGACAGCTATACCTTTTGTGTTCATCATGTTCCTGCGATACGGCAAAGAGATCAACTGTTCAATTTGTAGATCAAATTACTTCAACTGTGTGATCAGTTTCTCTACAGTTATCAGTTTTTTCAGACTATACGAACTATCGTCATACTGGAACCGATTCAGAAAGTCTAAGGAAATATTTTTTCATTTTCTTCGTTTAGTCGTCATTTTAATCTTTAGTGTAATTCAGTTTCTGCACGTTCGTGACACAGTATCCCTAGTTAGGGTTATGACCAACAAATCGCTGGGGAACGGAGAGGATGCTTATTATAAAGACTTGGTTTACATAAAACATTCAAATATGTTTTCGGATGCAATAGTGTCATATAACCAATTTTGGAGAATACTACATTTTTTGATGAATCCTTGTTTTAAAATTGATGAATTAAAAGATGATATTTATACAATGTATCCGTTATTGACACTAGCTGCGTACGGGTTACAGAGCATTAGTTTTGTTTGGATATTCATCGAAGGTGTTAATTGTATGACCCGCAAGAGATACTTTGATGATGAGAAGGAAAGAAGCAAAAACTATTTATTGCATTTAGTCAAGTCTCGCCAGTTGCCAGATGAGTTCCGATCAAGGATAAATCAATATTATAACTATAATGAAGTGATAATGACGTTGATGGAAGAGAAGAAATTGAGCCGGCATCTGCCAGAGGTGTTGAAACATGAAATCCTTTGGCACAGCTACAGTCGTCTGATTAATAGGATACCTTATTTCACCGATTGGCCAATAGAGTTGATCGAGAAGCTAGTGATTATGGAGAAGCAATTGATTTACTTGGAGCACGACTTGATTGCTGATGTGAGTCAGTAATTTTTATGTCAAAGTAAAAAAATATGAGTTATATGGGATTTTTAAATAGAATAAACATTGTGTTTGATGTCCGTTCTAAAAAGCGTGTGTACCAAGGTTTGATTTCACCTCAGTTTTGCTATTTTCGATATAGGTATGTATCAATAATGACGTTTAATTGTGTCAAAGACTAGGTTAGCATTCACCGATGATATTATTATCGGTTATTGAAAGCAACAAGAAAACAGGATTTGTTTTGGTTATCACTTTATACTTCAGAATCTTGTTCAATATATGATAGAAGAATAATAAATGACTCTTAAGATCGTATATTTGATCAGTATTAATCATATATCTTAACTTCTATTTTCTTATATGAGGTAAACCAACGTTAGAAAAAGAGGAAATATTAGACATCTTAATAACATTCGTAAATTTAATCCTAGGTCGGTTTGCCAGGGGAAGGTCTAATGATAGTGTACAGCGGCGTGCTGGCTGTGTACACCTCGCAGAAGGTGGAAGTGGGACATCTGATCGACGGCGACTACTTCGGGGAACTCTCGCTGGTGACCGACCAGGAAGTCAGGACGTCCTCATTCGTGGCGGTTTCAAAATGTAAGGTAACGTACGCTCTTTTTTCCTTCTAGCTATTGTCTCATATTGATATTAAACCGCTTTCTCAGAGTACTAGCTTCCCACTTGCCACTGTCCACATTTATCAGCCTTTTTGTGGAAGCTCGTCTATTTAGAACATACACCATTTTCGTCGTCCTATCTTTTGCGTCATACATACATAAAATGACTCCCGAAGGTTTACATGTCATGATCTTAAGAATTGTGCAAAACATTTACATGTCATGATCTTAAGAATTGTGCAAAACAATTCTTAAGATCACGACGTAAACCTTCGGGAGTATGTTTATGCGCTAAGCTGACTTTTGACTTATCAAGGTAAGTTCACTCATAGGATTCGGAACAATGAAGATAAACTAGTCTTACTAGTCCCATTGGGTTGTCCCGAAGTGGGGCCAGTGGAACGATTTGTTCCAACAGTTCCATGGGATAATAGTGACATTCAAGCTACAGGCCAATTGTTAGCAAAATTAATAGTTAAGCGATTAGGACAAGAACCCAGAATTTTTAAACTCAAGAACTGTTTATTTCTTCTAGGTTCTGCTTTTGGAGAAAATTAGATTCAGGCAGTTGATGAGAAGTTATCCGGACCTTTTTTACGCGATGCGAGACAAGATCTTCGAAGAATATAGAGAAGTTTAAGAATATTAACTACTACAATTTGATCATGTATGTTCAAATAGTTTAGTAGAATAATTTGTGTATTTATTATAACACTAGACGTTTCCCAGGCATTTCGGCTCTCCCGTAGAACGAATGTCTACCCCAATAAAAAATAGCCTAAATTACCTCTGAAGGTCTATTCTATAATACTCGTAGGTACTTAATTGAAGTTTTATTTTTAAACAAAATTTGTCTTCGCCTTTATATAGATAGTTAACACTACAAACGTTTAATAACTCCAAACATTTAATAGACTTTTGCTTTAGTTAGCCAATTTTTTCTGGGACACAGACTGCTAAATGGTCTAATACTGAAATAATGAAATGTTAGAAAAATACAAAACAAACACTTCTATAGTCTTTGCCTTCCTCCTAGCATGAATCCTCGTTTACATTCTCAACTCTTTAGAGAAGAATCCTGGGTGCGCGGCTTTTGACCATGACCCTGGATTAGATTTAGGGGTACCTCACTACCTAGGGGCCTAAAGGGAACAAATTATATATAAGCTGCGTGTGCATAGTGTGAAGTGGAATATCGAAGGATACGGTGAGGTTATATTTGGATTAGGAAATAAAACTATACAGTCACTACACGTAACACCATTTATTACAATGATAGAAAGGAGGCATGTTACATATTATAATTAAACTATCATTAAATCGAAACGATATATTTTTCTAACCAACAATAATTCAGGGCGTGCGATGCTTCGAGCTTTATTTCTGATTTCAAACCACATCAATTAGGATGCAATAAAATAAGGCAACGTCGGGTAGTTATACCTATCTATTTAAACCCTGGCCACTCTCTTTGACCGTTCCTATTCATCCTTGATCAAACCCATTTTCTTTTCCATTTCTGGCACAAAATCGCGAAATAACATCATTTAAATTGACCCGTGATTTAAGAAAAAAGAAATGCTCTTTTAAAGCACGGGTCAATTTTTTGCGAGCCAAATTAAGGTGGTCATTTATTTAATGTCTTTCCATCATTTTGTTTAACCTGAAGATAGTCTGTCATCATCGTTTCTGAATTCTATTTACTGTTCCCCTTCGACCGCGTACGAAACTTTCGGTTCTTTCCACCAAGTCCTCACTATGCTCAGCACTATCTGACCACAAACGTCACCATAGGTGGTAAATTGACTCCAAGCAGCGCACGCCCAAAATTTAACCAACTGTGACTGCATTCATACCTATATGTAAGTATATTTTAAATTTTCATCATGATCGCACTTCAAGGAATATTATATAGCACCTCATCTTTAAACAGGTTTCAACCCGAAATTTATATGATCACGATCCATTTGTTGAATGAAAATATCAATATCATCAACAAATCTTCAGTTCGCACTATAGAAATCAGAATAATATAAGACATCAGAATTGTCCGTATTTTGAAACGGTCATCGTCTTGCATTGGACGCAATATTCTGTGCCTCTGGTGTCACAATACTATCATTTGCGATGAAACACTTAACACTTTTGATGTCTTATATATTCCATATTATTTGGTTCGCACACTATGCTCGTAAATGCTTTACTTATAAATATGATTCAGTCACATTAACATACTTTCGATACAGCGATGCTAGTACTCCAGTGAAGATCAAAAAAAGATCATGGCTTTTTAATGTACTCTGTAATTAAGAATCGATTTCAGTGATATAATTATGATTATCATTGATATTGTTAGCTTCATATATCAGTACGCTTTAGTCTCAGTTTTTATTCATTACAAGACATTTGAAATCTTGATCATAATTCAATATTATTCTGGAGACTAGCATCAATTAGTGCCTTTTGGTTATACCGACGTCAGACACTCCCGCATTACTGGTGTTATTCGCCGTCACATCACAAAATATCGTATAACATTCGTCTTTTGAGTAACTTTTGGTTAAAATTGGCATTTCGACACCACGAACTTCTTTTTCAGATGCATGTCCAGTATAATAACCTTAACATCAGATAACCCTTTAATTATAAATGATGAGTAAATTGTATCGAAAAAAATCATACTATAATAATGGGAGAACTGATGTATATTAAAAGTATAAACATAAAAATCATTCTAAATGATAAAAGTAAGAAAAACAAAATCCATACTGGAACAATCTTTATCACTAATGGTTCAAAATTGATATAAAAAGTTCCTTTTGCCTCTGCAGACAGTTCACAAATAATATTAAGCAATGAGGACTATCCCTTTCTTTTAGACTGCTTTTAAGCAGTCTTTTTACAGACGAATATTCATACGATTTTGTAATGTGGCGGTTTGGCACAAACAAGTCATACTTAATTAGGCCGAAAAAGATTTTAAGTTCCACTTAAACTAAATAGGTCAGTATCTCTCAAATATACAGATTACGTAGACGTAGTAAATTATTCTAATAATACAATAAGTAAATATAATTATTCAAAAGAAGATGGTAGCGGCGATAATGGATAATATAAATTAAAAAAAAAAGAACTAACAAAACTTATTTCATGAAAATGTTTTGAAAGTCAAAGTCGAACGTCTTTAATTTTACAGTAATTTTTAAGTGTACAGATAATGAGAGTATTTCACAAAATTTATCGATTTCTAAATAATGTTTCTATATAATAGACTGACGAAGACTAAATGATTCATAACGATGATAATGAAAAGTAAGCCTCCTCTACCGCCGCAACCTACCTCGCACATCTGTCAGTAAATGACGTCGACTTAGTCGAAGTATTAATAATGCTAATTAAATCGAGGAACTATTATTATAACACACAGATTAGCAGGTCAGTCACAATTTTAAGGAGATACAGTGCACAAAGGCTTTGTCAATAGCAGTGATTCATGACAGAAATGTTCAAAACTAAAAAGCATATAGCACCAAAATTTTAGATAATGCAAGGCGATGCGGTAGTTAGACGAACAATGGAAGGACCCGTTAAGAAAAGCATCTAATATAGGTTCAAAATCTTATCGAGCCATGAACCAACACTGACGAATTATGTACATGAGTTTAATTAATAACCGATGCACCTTTTGAGGAAAACATCGCGGTAAGCAAGTGTTGGGCACACAATTTGCGAAGTGTCGTTTCATGTAAAGATCTGACTTGACCAATCTAGGTTCGTGAAAATAATGATGATAAGGATGGTGACGTTAAACGACCACATTCTCATAAAACGCGATTTGGTCACAAATTACTGCTGTTGACCAACCGTAATACTTAAGAATAACAGTGGCAGAAAATGCACAAAGTATTAGATTTAATATTAATAATAAGGCCAGTTCCTTTAATTTTAGGAATCAATGCGGCCATATGCTTTCATAATTTTCTGCCACTCTGGCTATCGATATATGGGTTATATAATATTATTATCATAGACGCTGATTATTCTATAGTGACAGAGTGCCGGGGTTGAAACTTATTCGAGAGAACACATTTATATAATAACGTTACTAATTATATCAACTACATTATAATGTCTTAAGCGTAACATTGACGGGAGAGGGGTGGACACCGAGTGCATATCTGGATTAATATTGATAGAAATACTGTAGAAAATATGGCGAAATTTGATCGCACGCAGTACACGCTTCATAAGATTGCTGGTTTTAAAAACGGTGGAGACTGTTGTATCGTGATTTTGTATGTCCATTATTATAATAAGAGACCTGAAGTTAAAACATCTCTTACTGGAAAATAAGAGGTAAATGAACATGAGTCTTCAACAAAATGTATAAAGCGTGTAGCTACATCTTATTCTTATACCCATGGAAACACTGTCAAGATTTCAGAAGACACTTATTCCATTTATAAATTTAATAAAGAAAGCATTAAACAGATTGACAATCTCGATATTGATTACGTGAGACGTAATGATACAGGGAAAACTTTAGCGATTCAGCATAGGATTCTTTCTTAACAATGTTTCAATGATATTGTTGTATGAACTTGATAACTATTACGTAATTAGACATATTTATTAGCAAGTGGGAATAGAATATAAATATAGAGAGCCAGAGCCACTGCGATACGTGGGTCATCCCCGCGGGTAACCATCCAAATCGAACCTGACAAAGACACAAAATGCAAACAAACTATAGTTTGAGAATCCGCTGACAGATTCACGTAAACAGAATTTACGACATGGTACGGAGGTGGTAAACTATAAAAAAGGATCATAAACAGAGACATATTGCTACGTTTGTATTTAATCATTGAACAAAACTTAAATAGTAGCAAATTATGATAGAACTTTCCATCTGTACGTTCCACTCTTTACAAATCCTCTCCTTGGCTCCACTGTTGTCTTTGCAATAACAGAAGCATTAACACCAATTAGAACATTAAATATTTGCAGCTCACTTGCATATCGCCCGCGAAAATATACAGTGTGGAGCATAAATGTCGTAACATATAACATTTACCGGGCCTAAGTTGTGGAAGATCTAGATTCTGTTGATATATTTGTACAGGTACTAAATAGATAGACATTTACTATAGCTAAGGTTACGTACAACGTTCTTATACTTGGTAGGTACTTGGAAGCACATCTTGTTGTGATATGAAATCCCGAAATGTACTTCTCTTGACTTAACTTTAGAAGTAGGTCCAATGTAGGTCTACAGTAAGGGATATTGATATTGTTCCAGATACCTACCGTCGCGTGGCTCATCGGCATTCCGGCAGACTTACTTCAAAATGGCAACGAAATGAAGATGTAATTTGTTGAACTACAAGTTATGTTTGAGAATTATCTGAAAATGAAAACGATCTGTGTATTCAGTTTGTTGAACTGTACACATTTGGACAACGAAGAATAGCCGCTAAACTGACAAAACGCATAATTCTTATAAGAAAAAGAGCCATCTTGATGTAATTCTGTAACAATTCTTTGAATTCCCACTAAAGTTATTTATATTATCATACATATTTGTAATAATAAAACAAACAATAAAAATAATTCTTAAATGTAATAGTAAATAAGTATTTGGTTGCGTAATTTGGTACGGACATGAGTGGATGTTTTTGAAAGTATTTAAAAAAAAGACGATTATTCAAAATAATCAAATAAAATATAGGTAACTTTATCAAGTCAAAAGCAATTACTTTGTAGTGATTGGACATGTACATAATATAAAAGAATACTCAACTTCATCTAAAAAAACCGAAACATACAACCTTGTAATAATGTAACATGTTGAAAAAGTGAATATAGTACCTATATTTATGTAATACTATCTATATGTATATACAAAATTATAGATCTTGTTGTAAGATTCGATAAATATATCATTAATAAAGAAAGGATATATGCTGACATGAGCAATACATGAATGCTCTTGAAATTTATGCTTACAAGGCATAAAAATAGATTTAGAGCCGATAAACCTTAGGAAATAAGCTACAAAAATTACAACAACTAAATTTGCAAACGAAGCAATTAAGACAGTATCTTTAAATACCTTATGGACCCGGGGATTGGTCGAATGTCAAACAACAAAAAAGTAATCGGCTCCGAAATTTTCAGAAATTTTATCAATCTTTTGAAGATCGAATATAAAGCTCATTTTAAGTAAATTCATATATTTATTCTAAATGTTTAATCCAATTACAGCATATTTACAAGGCGGTGTGACCGCGAAATGTATTATTTGCGTATATATATATATATATATATATATATAATAGAAACACTACATAACCCGGTTATTTTCCGGTAAATACATATTACATCGTATACATTTTTAATTTGACTAAATTAACTGCGGCAAGGAGCACGCCCATACAAACCTTATTCGGTGGTCCCAAAATATTACTCGCACTACCAAATCTCGAGGTTAATTCATGTAAAATTTCTTCCCGAATCTTCTCGAAATCTTTCTTATCATATCATGTTCCAACCGCCTACTCCGTTTATAATCATTTAGTTAACTACCTACCTAAAGTCATTACAATTGTTTCCGTAGCTGACATAGACATTTTAATAGCTATAACTTACCACAAAATTTTGACAAAAATTTGATACTTCCGCAATAGCCAATGCCGCAGTTTGGATTATTTAATTATATTTACACTGTACAATAATTTTATATTACGAAAATGCAATAAAACTCACCAAAATATCAAGTAGCAAGAGTCAGAGATAAAGTCGTCAAAGTAGATAGAGGTCATCATTGAAGATGATAGTGAAATTTGGCTAAACCTATATGAAGTTGTTATACGCAGATAATATTAAATTACGTATTTATTTTAAGCTACATTAAATAGAAATTTTAATAATGATATTTTGATAACACTGCCTCCCACTGCTTGATACGGCGCACGTCCCGTTTGAAGAAACGAACAAATATGCAGAAACAGAATATCGGTATTTTAATAACAGATAAGTTCTTAAACTAATTTCTTAAAATATATTTTTGAGATTTTGATCTGTTGCAATATTAATTATAAATGAAATAGTGTTATTTAAGTTTTGGATAAATTATGATGAATTACTTTTACCATTTGCACAAACGAAATTTCGCCATTAATATTTTTTAATATTACTTTTTGAACTGCATATTCTATTAAAGTTTAAAAGTACCAGTAAACTGTTCCCTCATACATTCTGTTTCCAAAACGCATTGCAGCAACATTCTGTTATTAGTCTCATAAGAAATTGTACTTGTGTCATCCAGGCTTCCTCTTGGTTATATTTTATTTAATATTTACATCATAATAAGCGACATCCATTACTATTTAATTTTTTTTTGTATTTTTCCGTATTTTTATTTTATTTTGCTGATATGCTTAGATCAATGGTTCTGTACAATTGGTTAGGGGAGAGGTGGTCGATTTAACAAAATTGTTGATAAATCTTCAAGCTCTATTGTAAGCATTGGGATAAGTGCTAAATTTGAAAATCTGATATAATTTTGGAAAATAATATTGTTAATTTCCGACAAGATGCTGAATGAAAGCAAGTATAATACAACAATATCTACTTATAGTAATAACAAAGAATAGACATTAAGTACAATTACAAATATACATCATTCTTCGAACTCTGTTCAATTCAAAAGTGACATTGTCACCATACTAACTACCCTTTGGATTTAATCGCTATCAATTATACATATTATAATATCAATAAATTCGTAAGCGTATCCGATTATGAGAACCGTGCTATGACGTTCCGTTGTAAAGTTCATTGTATTGTGTTCAGTCTTCACCTTGGGGTCGATCCGGTTTTTGCCAAATTCTGGAGCTTTATGAATTGCACAACGCTCCAGAATGTGGTCATGATATTCGTCAAAATCAGGGAATATGTGTCAAGTCCGGGTATAATTAATGTCGTATCCGTGATAGTTTAACCGGCGAGTCCATCGCCGGGTGTCGAGTCATACATTGAGTGCATGGGGTTCTCAATCACGTTGATGGCCTTCTTGTACTTGTCGCCATGCTTGCGGCGGAAGAGGAAGTCGGCCAGGCTGGCAGCCCGCCGGGGAGCCCCATGCTCCAAGAGAGCCTCAATCTCTCCGCTACTACGAGATTCTACCACGCTGCGGCGAGGTCCATCCTATTACACATTCAATAACTTTGAGCGTAGTTAAGCTATTTTGATAGACTAATCTAAATCAGAGAATCAGTATTATTATTTATTACTTTGAATTCAATAAAGATTTATAGGATTACGTTTTCTTCCTTAAGTCTTTCTCCAGCATTGGAGTACAGAAATTTGATACACATTTTGGAAACTCGAGAATGTTCTTGTATATATGTATCATCATTAGTGTAAGTATCAGAGTTCTAAATTTACCTCCTTGCCAAGTTCAATGGATCTTGCTCGGGCATGAAGCATGGAGAGCACCGCCGGCAGTGGCACAGCCGTCGCATCAGCGAATGAGTGGGGGCGTTCCAGCTTGCGAAGGACGCGCGCTCGCACTGCGCTTGCGACGCTCTCGCGGGATGAGCTCGCGCCGTTCGCTAGCTGTGGGCTCATTGAGCCGTTCTGATTTTCTGAAAATCCGCAATATATCTACTTATTTCAAGTTTTTTTTAACAAAGAAAGACACAATATCAAGTGAAGGATTAGACTTAACAACAACGACACGAAACTCTGTTTTAAATGAAGATCTAGTACTGAAAGAGGATATAATAATAAGAAATCATTACTTGCTGAGGATTTTAATGTGAGAGAAGAGAGAAAAGCCGGCAAGCGAATTTAGGACTCAGAAACCCAGCAGCTGCCGATTAATCTACTGATATCCAGAAAGATGAGACAGAGATATTTTTTAACAATGCCCTTACCCCTTGGGATTGAAGCACGTGGTGAGTGTCCAGCATCCTCGTCTGTGCAGCCCTCTGACAGGGTCTCCAGGGGGCGGTGTTCTGGCCCACGGCCGTTCTGGTCGCTGCTGCCACCAACATCCCCGTCCGTGGATGTTGACGGCGTCGGATTCTGAAGCAGTGGTTTCTATATAATTTGCGTGCACGGAGAATATTTAGTAGACTTGAGAAGCGATTTGGTTTTCGCAGATATTGTTTCTATGGTTTTGGGTAAGTAAACGTGGTAAAACTTAAGATTTTACGATTTTCCTATATGTAAGATTGTAGGAGTTAATCTACGGTAAATAAGCAATGTTCTATAAAATGATAACAGAGGTGGATTTTGGAAAAGTTCTATTGGTTTTGTTTCTGGATTTTTATTAAAAATTTTATTAATTGATTTTGCATGTAAATTAAAGTCAGTCAGTCAATCATATTTGTAACAACTGATAAAGTATACTGAGTGAGCAGCTGATAAACTTCTATTGTTATATCTCTTGTTAACATAAAATCAATATTTTTTTGTGCACTTACGTTGTAAATATCCCTAGCGCCAGGGTCAGCCGAATCCCCGACTCCCTCCAAGAAGAAGGTGACCATGTTGCCCTTCCCCTTCACATCCACAGTCCCCCGGCAACGAAGGCTGTAGCCTCGTGTTGACAGAATATCGAACACCTCTTGTGTCACCTGTACAATAATTTTGGGTAACACGGAGCAAGCGATACACTTTCGCGCCAGCAAATCATCAATATGTACGAAATGTGAGTAATAAGAGACTGAAAACTATTTTATTGTGGTACCACAATCGCTCAGCCATATTTGTTAATTTGTTTCATTCAATGATGATGCCACAAAATTATAACTAAAGAATATATGTATATTAAAAAAATCTACATCTTTGGAGTTGCAATTTTCAAATAGTGATCAGAAGTATAAAATCTTTATTGCAAAAAAGGTCACAAAAAATGGTTGACACGAGGTCATTTAAATTTATGATCAATAATTACACTTGGGAAAAGAACATGAAATAACAGTAACAATAAAAAATCCTTATTTCAATCGTGTCATTTCCACGTCTGTGTTTTAAATTTCTATTTAAAAATCCCTTTCCGAATTGTAATTCTTTGATCATTTACCACCAGTATCTTCGTTTTTATACCTGGATGTGATCCAGGAGGCCCGTGGAGTCCATGCGGGAGGCCACATTGACGGCGTTGCCCCAGATGTCATATTGTGGCTTGCGAGCACCAATCACACCCGCCACGACCGGCCCAATGTTGATTCCTGACGAAATAGTGATCTCATGCCTAACTATTGTTTATTTATCTTACAACACCATCTCGCGAATATAGCAGAATATCATCTAAGTAAACCAAAAGTAGGCTCGATAAATGTATTTGTTAATTATTTATTTATAAAACGAATAAGAAATAGATATTATTTAATTGCCAAAGTCTCCAATAAATAATAATTTCAATTTCACAAACAAGACTTGCCATGAAAAATCTGTTCCATTCGCATTTGCTGGAAATCGCATAGCAAAACAATCATTGTATATTAGACAGAGCAGACCAGAAATATAAACAAAAATACGAAGTTTTCATCACTATATACATGTATTAAAAATTGTATTAATGAAAATTAAGTAGAATCTTTTAATTCAATTCAAATATTAATATTTTATTTTTCTGGTCTTGTTTCGTTAAAAGTTTGACTTACCGATGCGGATGCGGAAGCTGTTGAAGGAATGCTCGTTGACATACTGCAGTTGTTCACGCAGACGCAGTGCATAGTCGGCCATCGCTGTTACATGCCGGTAGCCACGGAGGTCACGAGTCGCAGCAGTAAGCCCTAACGAACCATTGAAAATTTCATAGGAATAAAAATTATTAAAAAAGCCATACCTTTAAGAATTTGTTTTATATTACTAGAGTATACCTACAGATAAATCAATAATTTCGTATTTGTAATTGAATACCTACATTATATAATCATATTATTAAAAAAGCTATTACTAATGAGAGAACTTATAACAGTGACTGAAAAAAATGTGGAAAAAATTCTATAAGACCGCTCAAGACAAAAAAAAGGTGACAAACCTGACGCTGCCATGTAGGTAGCGCCTGTGCTCTTGATCTTCTCAATGTATTTGAACTGCTCCTCGGCTAGAATCTCATCGAAGTCTGCAATGATCTCGTTCAGGAGCCGCAGGCACTCGACACCCTCGTTGTTGCCCTCGAGTTCAACGTAGAATTCAGAGAAGTTGGGAATGGAAGCGAACATAACGCAGACCGACTCGCATTGCTCGTGGTATAGTTCCTACGGAAGAAAAATACCATTTTTATTTATTTATTTATTTATTGACAATAACCAACCCTATCATTACAGTGTTACCTAATGCGATAGAATAGCTAATTATATTACGCAATTTATGTGTACTTATGAGGATAATTCATATAAACATAGCTCTTGTGAAGTCAAAGTACAGTTGAACAAGTCTATGCTATGTTTTGTAGTACCTTACCTAAAAATGTAAATGTAATACTTTGAATTGTACAATAAAGTTATGATTGTTACCCATAATGTTATTAAATTTATTATAATAAATATTTTCCTTAGTAGACCAAGAAAGGGTGTACTTACATCAATGTTCTTGTCGCTGCATAGGAAGTGCTGAGCGACATGTTCGGGCAAGATGTTAGCGAGCAGTTTGCGATTGTACGCCTCCAAGTGTTCCATCTCCTCTTTCTCGTCTGTATAAATTTTAAACAGGTTAACATTAGGTATTTTTATTAATATGATTCCTTTTTTTTATGAAATGCTTATATTTATTAGAGAAGTTTCATCGTGATCTTTACCTTTAAGCGACTCTCTAACCCTCTACGCAAAAATGACACAACCAAGACCTTTCCGGACAAACTCACAGAAATGAAAAAATAAAATATGGCTTCAGATATCCAGCGAAGAATAGTATCATAATAATATCACCGTGTGCCGTGTGGTTCCCGGCACTAATATAAAAAAGAATAGGACCACTCCATCTCTTTCCCGTGGATGTCGTAAAAGGCGACTAAGGGATAGGCTTACAAACTTGGGATTCTTTTTTAGGCGATTGTCTGTCACTATTTGAATCTCAATTCTATCATTAAGCCAAATAGATGAACGTGGCCATTCAGTCTTTTCAAGACTATTGGCTCTGTCTGTCTTACCCCGCAGGGAATATAGACGTGACCATATGTATGAATGTATGTAATGATAAGGAAATAAAGTTAATAATCAAATTAATTCAATCGTGGCAAGTGGAAAGAGGTAGTCTCTGCCTACCCCTCCGGGAAAGAGGCGTGATTTTATGTATGTATGTACATATGTATCAAATTGATTACTGTTGGCTTGCAGTTTCCAGATGAAGTCTAGGCGGTAGGTGCTCTCGGTTTGCTGGGAATGCAGGATCAGCGCTACGGTGGCGGCCAGGGCAATCACGATGTTCATCAATTGCTGGTTCCAGTCCAGACCGCAGTGGTGGCTGTACATCAGGAGAATTTATATTAATACTACTACTGATGATCGGACTTCGTTTGCAGACGATGGCAGTAGCTTTTGTTGTAAAATCTGTTACTTAGTATAGTTAAGTTTGTGATATCAAATAAAATATTTTTCTTTCTTTTTTTCTTTCTTTCTTGATTGATCAGTTAGGTAGGTACTTGTCATTTTTATTAATAATTGATGTTTGATTATAATAATAAATAAGTGCCATGTGGTTCCCGGCACTATTAGAAAAAGAATAGGACTACTCCATCTCTTTCCCACGGATGTCGTAAAAGGCGACTAAGGGATTGGCTTATTAACTTGGGATTCTTCTTTTAGGCGACAGGCTAGCAACCTGTCACTATTTGAATCTCATTTCTATCATTTAGCCAAACAGCCAAACGTGGCCTATCAGTCTTTTTTAAGACTGTTGGCTCTGTCTACCCCGCAAGGGATATAGACGTGATTGTATATATGCATGATTATAATAAGGCTTCAGTAGTGGAGACATCAAAATATGAAGAGAAATAAGAAAAAATACGTACGGGAAGCCCTGAAAGTACTCCTCGTAGTAAAATTGTTCCTGGAGTGTGATGGCCACATACACCGACGCGATGATCAGCAGCAAAATTGTCTTCACCAAAGTGATCAGGATTTGGTGAACGGCGCATAGGAACATCGCGAGCAATGTCAGATGTAGGTAATGCTGAAAAAAGAAGTTATTTTTTAATCGGAAATCGTAAGTGAAGTACCTACTTTCTATGCAATTAAGAATGTTTTTAAGTATTATTCATTTATTTATTTAATTTTTTTAAATTATTATTTTATAATAATAAGTAGTTATATAAAAAATAATTAAGTTTTCTACCAGCAGCGGAATTGGACTTAAGCTATTAAGTTCAAGATATTAATATTGAGTATAGTCATTATTCATTAATAATTAAGAAACTCAAGCCGAGTTTCAATCGAGTACGTTTTTTTTTTGTGGAATATCCCAATTTATTGTTTTATCTTTATTTTCCCTTAGGTAAATTGTTTCCGAAGATGTTCCTGTGGTATGTTAAAGAAAAGTATTTTTCTTAGATATAAACACGTTTTTTATATATTTAGACAATTTTTTTTTATGCAACAATGTTATTAAATGTAACATTATATAAACCAACCTCATTCATATCGTACAGGCAGAAAATGCTCTCATCAATCTGCTTGGGCCGGTCCTCGAAGTACATGCTGTGAATCTGTAGAGAACATTATAATAGTTTCATAGGTGTGTGAGAGATACCAACATATTGAAAAAAAAAACAGATAAAAGTGATAATGGAGGAAGCTCTACTAACTCCACCCACCGACAAGAGTTAGCTCTTAAATTTTAGAAGAAAGGTGTGCGAGAACGATGATCCACTTAGGTAACTAGTTTTCAGACCATTTATATTGTAGACATACTTTAAGGAAAACAATTGCACCTTTACTTATAGTCATTAAACCAAACAGCTGAACGTAGCCTTTCAGTCTTATCAAAACTGTTGTATCTGCGTACCACGCAACGGCTACACCTAAATGTCTACGTGTATGTATGCTACTTATAACCTAAACATTTAATGTAAGTAGGTATTAAAGTTTAATATTATTAGGCTTATAAACTTGGGATTCTTCTTTTAGGCGATGGGCTAGCAACCCGTCACTATTTGAATCTCAATTCTATCATTGAGCCAAATAGCTGAACGTGGCCTATCAGTCTTTTCAAGACTGTTGGCTCTGTCTACCCCGTAAGGGACAGAGACGTGATCATATGTATGTATTAAAGTTTTCAAATCATTACCATGATGACCTGGATCTGCAAGATGAGCGCGCCCATTACCAGCACTGACATGAGCTGAGCGAGGGTCCTGTTATTGTGTACCCTCAATGAGACACGACGAATGCGAGCGTTCACATGCTGTGACAATATAATCTAAATTATTGACTGCACGATAGAAGAAATAGAGGTAACTTGTATTAGTCAAATAAAAAATATATATTAAATCATCACTGGCAGCACTTATTGATCAAAGTCCTTAGCTTTAGGACTTAAGATATTCTTTAAAAAAATAATAATATTAAATCATCACTGGTAGCGCCTATTAGTCAAAGTCCTTAGTCTTGAGACTTGAGGTATTTTTATAAAAAAAATAATATTAAATCATCACCGGCAGCACTTATTGGTCAAAGTCCTTAATCTTGAGACTTGAGGTATTCTTACAATGTAAAAAAGTAAAAATAATAAACTGACCTTGAAATCAATGCAGAATATGAGGTAACTGACGACAATTGGCACGATGGAGCAGACACCAATCATGACAAGGCTTACCAGGGAGCTGCGTGATAAGAACATTTAGTTTCAGTACACATTGATTTATTTATTGATTGATTGATTGATTTATTCGCAAGACCAATAATCGTTTACAAAAAATAGCGCCACGCATTTAAAACAAATGGTCAATTGCGGGTACTCATTTATACAAGACACTAATACAATAAAAAAAAAAGTAACATTAATCGCTAAACATTCAACAATAACTATTTAAAAAGGAATGAGTAAAGTAAAAAAGAAGAATTTAGAGAATTTATTGGTGAGCGAATGAAATTTGACACAAATATCGATTGATAGTGATACGAAGCGAACGATGTCGCGGGCCAAAGCTGGTAAACTAATATGATGACTTACATCCACATTCATAACTCTCTTCATGCAAGCTCGGCGGTTTCGGGTACTTTTGACCTCACCCTTTACCAGGACGTCCTTAATTTGATCAAGATACGTTCGTCTAGGTCTTCCCACTCCGCCTACCCCTCCGGGAAGGAGGCGTGATTTTATGTTTGTATGTATGTATGACTTACATCTTGTAGGCGAACAGTTGGATGATGATAACGGCAACATACACTGCCAGCGTGCAAGAGAAGTACGCCTTCAGCATGCGATCTCGCTCGACAGTGTACTGTAAAATGAGAAATTCATTATTAATATTTAAAAAAAATCGCATGTGCCGTGTGGGAACCACAATCTTATTCTATTAAATCTAATTTTCAATTGTTTGTGGTAAAATGAGAAATTCATTATTAATATTTTAAAAAAGCGCATGTGCCGTGTGGTTCGTGTGGTTTTTTAACTAATAGAACGAACGAACGAACTAATAGATTTATATGGCACTAATAGAAAATTGAATAGGGCCACTCCATCTCTTTTCTAAATTGTCAAAGGCCACTTAGGGATAGGCTTGTTAACTTGGGATTCTTCTTTTAGGCGATGGGCTAGCAACCTGTCACTATTTCAATCACAATTCTATCATCAAGCCAAACCGCTGAACGTGGCTTATCAGTCTCACAAGACTGTTGGCTCTGTCTACCCCGTAAGGGATATAGACGTGACCATATGTATGTATGTATTCTGATAGACACTGTGCCGTGTGGTTTCCGGTACTTTGAAATAGAACCACGCCATTTCAATCCCATGGATGTCTTAAAGGCGACTAAGGTATGGGCTTGTGAACTTGGGATTCCTCTCGTGGGCGACGGGCTGGCAACCTGTCACTATTTGAATCTCAATACCATCGTAAAGCCATGCAGCAGAGCGTGGCCTTTCAGTCTTTTCAAGATTTGCAGGCTTTGTCTCGGAAGGGGTGTGGATGTGACTAGGTATAGGTGGGTAAAAAAGGTAATTGGTTAATAAGGTTTTTGAAATGCATAAGACCTTATTCATTGTTAATTTAATGATATACGAGGACACTGTATTCAGCCTTTTCCAACAAGAAAGAAAAATTTTTACGTAGGTACAACGAATTTATGAAAAATGGGAAAAACGTGCTAGAAATGTCACTCACTTTATATCCTAGACGATTTATTTTATTTTGGTTTAAAAAAAAAATAAAACTTACTCTTTTTTTAAAAGCATTTAATTACCTTTCTTTTTTGTGTCAGAACATTTCTTTAAGGTTTTGTATTTATCTCGTAAAGCGATATTTTATAAGACGCACTTAGGTATCTAAAAATTAAAAAAAAATAAAAAAAATATGGCGTCTGTAGCCGTATTTCCACAAGAACTGGCAACTTTTTAAATCTATCATTTTATGAAAACGAACTGTCCAAGAACGAACTTGTTCAACAAATGAAGCACTCAGATAATTGGAGCCGTCTCTGGTACAAGTCAAGCCGGACACTTCATATAATGAGGGTTTAAAAGATACACCAGCGGTTGTCTTGATATGTTTACTGTTTGAAAAAATAACACAGTGACATTAAGTATAGAGAACTCGTAGGGAGTCAAGAAAGTTGAGCAGATGGAAAAGGCCTTTGAATTGGCGCTGGTATTAAACAATGAAGGAACAGATATTCGAGGATACATCTGGAGTAAACAAATATTCGAAGATTTTGGTGAAATTATGTCGAAGTAAATGGCTTATGTTAAGTTGTAGTAATCAAATTTTTAAGCTGATTTGGACGCCTCAGCGAAGCGTAGACGGCCTCGCGATATGGACCGACGATGTGCCTCAACAGCAACGCACGCGCAACGCCGTTTTTATAGCGCGATGAAAACGGCGTCGCGCGTGTCATGCTACGAAGGCGTGAGAAGTTTGCGGGATAACGTTGGATGCAGGTTGCTTCCATCATTTTTTTCACAGCTAGGTGGAAATTATTGTGGTAGGCCTATACATACGAGTATGTAATATGTTCAGCAGTTGACGTCCTAACGGCTATGATGATGTTGATGAGAAGCCTAAGGAAAAACGTCTTGTTTTCTTATTCGTGATTATTTTTCTCAATGATAATTGTCTCCCTTTCAGCATTGCGTTATTACCAGTCAGACATTACAGTCTAGTTTCCGTAACAGATCTTTCTCACGACTAATTAATTAGAAGCCGAGAGCAATTAGCTATAAGCTTTCTTCAAAGAGATATTGAAGGAATGCAAATTAAATGAATAAAATACCTTTGTCTGATATTAAATGTTCAAAGGTATTACTGTAAGAAGATTAAGGATTTTAATCTTATACATATCTGTATCTTGAAATAGTTATTAAATTAATAAGTAATTGAATTACTCGGTTTTTTTATATTTCTGCTGCTTAAAACCTATATTTATAACGTTACTAACGTAACCCTAACGTTATTTTATACAGTTACGAAAACAGTTATCTACTACATGGTATTTTTTATTTTCTACAACGGCAACACAGTGACTTCAGATTAAATCATCTATTTTATTGGCTAATTTGAGTTTGGATCTTTCTGTAAAACTTGCCCTTACAAAAAACTACACTTGATCGAGAACTTTTCTGAATTTATTTTGTATAACTCACTCAACTACAGGAGATAAACTTATAGGAATCCTTTAGGGACAATGCACGGAAAACCTACAAAATCTTATTAATTTATTACACTTACTGTAATTAACTAGTTTTACAAGCCTAATTTAATATTGTTACTAAATGTTACAATATTAAATTAAGCTGTTAAAATTGTAAATTCACCCAGAGTAACAATAAATAGAGTCTTCTAATTATGTCATCTTCTTTTCCAGCTTACTCTCAGCCTTGAGCTTGTCTCATCACCTCATTCCAGATCCTGACCTCATCCGTCCATGTGGTAAATGGTGTGCTCACAAGAGAATATTACGTCTTCTTACCTTGCGCTCCTGGGCCTTGTCACGGAAGGTCAGCGTAAATGGTTGGCAGTGATCTGCTCGGAGACGGTCAATGGATCTCGCATCGATGGCCTTCATCAGATACTCGTTCACCTCGTCTTCTGGCTTCTTGTTCTCGTTGCTGGAATCCGCGCCGATCCTGATGCGATAATCGAATTTCATTATAATCTCAATACGATTGAGGTGAATCATGTATTAGCGTAAGTTTTTATTGTGTTTATTCGCGGGGCCTTACTCATGCCGTGTGGTTCCCGGCACCAATACAAAAAAGAATGGGACCACTCCACCTCTTTCCCATGGATGTCGTAAAAGGCGACTAATGGATAGGCTTTAATACTTGGGATTCTTTTTTTGGCGATGGGCTAGCAACCTGTCAGTATTTGAATCTCAATTCTATCTTAAAGCCAAATAGCTGAACGTGGCCTATCAGTCTTTACAAGACTGTTGGCTCTGTCTACCCCGCAAGGGATATAGACGTGATAATATTTATGTATGTATGTATGTATGCTTAACTCATGTGGGAATTCTAGAAAGCCAAGGTTACTCCTATTAATCTGTTCTATTTCTGTGCCAAATTGTTGTCAAATTTGGTCAAGTAGTTTTCGAGTTGAATCTTAACAAACAAAATTACAACTTTACTTAATAGACTACTGGAAAAAAATTCTTTAGCAACACTACTTAAGTGCCCATATACTAAATTGCTTCTTAGTCTAAGGTCTAGTTGTACTTTTTTCCATCTGCCCTGGTATAACTAAAATGCCGTTATCTGCCAAATCCTTGTTTTAAGTAAAACGTCATAAATGCGGTAAAAAATTAAACTGATGCCATTCATCAATGAGAACGCCTATTAATGACTTAAAGGTACCAAAAAGTCGTATATATATATACAGATCGAAAGAGTTTTTTTTTCTTATTCTACTGGTAAAAAAGGTGAAAATCCTGATGTCAGATAACGGCATTTTAGTTATACCACGGCAGCCATGATGTACATTTATAAATATATATTTTTAAAATGTCTACGGTACTTACTTGGAGGAGTGTTTGCCATGTTGGGAGCCGTGACCCATCACGCGCATCTCCTTCGACACATTTCCATTCAGTGAGAACGAGTGTTGGGGCTTCTTGTCCTAAAATCAAAATTGAAAACCATTAACCACAAAATTTTCTTTGATTTTTTTTGACCTGTGTTGTGCACGGCACCAATACAAAAAAAGAATAGGACCACTCCATCTCTTTCCCATGGATGTCGTAAAAAGCGACTAAGGGATATGCTTACAAACATGGCATTCTTTTTTAGGCGATGGGCTAGCAACCTGTCACTATTCGAATCTCAATACTATCATTAACCCGTACAACGTGGCCTACCAGTCTTTCAAGACCGCTGCCTCTGTCTACCCCGTTAAAGATAAAGACGTGACTATATGAATGTAGGTATGTCATTTCAATAGATGCCGTTAAAATAGCTTACCACTCGGCTGGTGTCATCAGGGACAATCAGGAAGGTTTCAATATTGTTGTCCTTGAGGTAGGTGTTCCTCTGACCACCGTGTCCCGGCTCCACCTTGTAATCGTCACCCAGGCACTTCAGCGTCTCCTTGGTGATGTGGACACGTCTGTTCAGGGATGGAAATCATGAAAATAATTGTATATTTATATATACGAGACAAATTACACAGATTGACTTAGTTAGCCCTGAAGTAAGAAACTTGCGTTACGAGATACTAACTCAACGATACTATATTTCATAATAAATACTTATATAGATAAACATCCGAGACCCAGGCCAATCAGAAAAAGTTATTCTCTCATCATGCCCTGGCCTGGATTCGAACCCAGGACCTCCGGTGTCACAGACAAGCGCACTGCCGTTGCGCCACAGTGGCTGTTAAACTGTTTTCTTTTCATTGTGTTCGCAGAAACAGCTGTATTTGTGTCTACGTTAAAAAAAAAAACTGTCGTACGAATTATAGGGCAGAACAGAAATAGTAATTTAATAGATATAACTTAAATTTAATTTATTGAAATGTAAAAAGACGTGATAATGTGCCCGCGAATGCCTTTTTTATGAATTTGCGCGCGCGCAGATTTAGCGCCAACAATCATATATAGAATATATATATACATATATATATATATACTACCCCGCATGGGATATAGACGTGACTATATGTATGTAGATGATGCAAAAACAGTACAGTAGTGCTCATGACAAATGAAAATAAATAGTCACTACCTACCCCTCCGGGAATATGACGTCATTATACAACTTACCCAGCAACGCCGCCGCTCTCCATGTAGTTGGCCAGGGTGACGTCATTCGACCACACATCGAACTGCCACTTGCGCAGTCCCAGCACCACGCAGTGTACCCGGCCGGTGTGGATGCCCACGCGCATGTTCACATTCACCGCCATCACCTCGCGGACCAAACTGTTAAAGATTAAATCATTTTTAAAACGTACATACATAAGTACATACATACATATAATACATATTGTCTATATCCCTTGCGCGGTAGACAGAGCCAACACAGTATTTAAAAGACTGATTGATAGGCACCAAGAGAAAAAATAATGGGACTACTTCTTCTCTTTCCACGGATGTCGTAAAAGGCGACTAAGGGATAGGCTTATAAACTTTTAGACGATGTGTTAGCAACCTGTCACTATTTGAATCTCAATTCTATCATTAAGCCAAACAGCTGAACGTGGCCATTCAGTCTTTTCAAAACTATTGGCTCTGTCTACCCCGCAAGGGATATATACCTGACCGTATGCATGTATGTATAAAGTAAAACGGAAGGTTAGGTACTCACGCAATCGCGTCAATCATGTCGAGCCCCATCTCAACGCAGCACTTGGCATGGTCGTCACGTGCCTCGGGCAGCCCGGAGACGCAGTAATAGCAGTCTCCGAGGAGTTTGATGCGAAGGCAGTGGTGCTCGGCGGCCAGGCGGTCAAATCTGTTGCCAAAATTACATGTAGGTCAGGACGGCCTCTGTGGCTCAGCGGTAGTACGCTTGTCTGTGACACCGCAGGTCCCGGGTTCGAATCCCGGCCGGGGCGTGATGAGAAAAGAACTTTTTGTGATTGTCCTGGGTCTTGGATGTTTATGTATGTAAGTATTTATTATAAAATATAGTATCGTTGAGTTAGTATCTCGTAACGCAAGTTTCGAACTTACTGCGAGGTTAACTCAATCAGTGTAATTTGTCCCGTATATATTTATATTTATTTTTTTATTTATATTTATATGAACTCTGGTAATAAATAAATATATACGGGACGAATGTGAATGAATGAATGTGGATGAAGCGAAGGAAGTATGCGCAGAGATAGTGGCAAGTGGAAAGAGGTAGTCTCTGCCTACCCCTCCGGGAAAGAGGCGTGATTTTATGTATGTATGTATATACGGGACAAATAACACAGATTGAGTTAGCCTCGAATTAAATTCGAGACTTGTGTTACTGGCCAATCTGAGAAAGTTAGTTTCGCATCACGCCCTGGCCGGGATTCGAACCCGGGACCTCCGATGTCACAGACAAGCGCACTACCGCTGCGCCACTGCGGCCGTCCAAGTAATGAGTAGCAATTTCATGTTCTAACTTCTTATAATAAAGGTGTATCGTCAACGCCCTATAAAAAAGGAGGTGATTAATACAGAATACACTTTAAAATACACGAAGTACGTAAAGGGAAACTAAAGAGAATGTTGCTGAGAGTTAAGAAAGGGTTGCGCTGTTGGACGAATATAACAACTTCGCCTTTTATACTTAAAAGCTAGTTTTATCTAAGTCTGGTAAAAATCTTGTAACACATCTGTTTTTTATCATAATAAGCTTAACTAAATAATCATTATCTATACCTACTAATATTATAAAGCTGAAGAGTTTGTTTGTTTGAACGCGCTAATCTCAGGAACTACTGGTTCGAATTGAAAAATTGTTTTTATGTTGAATAGACCATTTATCGCTATATAACATCACGGCACAACTATAAAGAGCGAAGAAATAATGGAAAATGTGAAAAAAAAACGGGGAAAAATATTCATCCTTGAGGGCTTCAATGATGCCCAAAATAACTATTCCACGCGGACGAAGTCGCGGGCACAGCTAGTTTTCAATAATTTTTCCAAAGATTATGTGGACGTTGGGACGAGACACGATAAATCGATTCTAAAACATCTGTGTACTTCATAAAAGTAAAAAAAACAAGCAGAGAATATAATATTTCACCGGTCGAAATTACCCTTGATTCGGGGAGAATGTAAAGAAAGCGAACATACAATAAGCTGGCAATAAAACAGCAGTTGGTAGGTACTACTATTTTAAATTCACCAAGATATTGGATCGTTACAGAAATTGTAACTCCATTTTACCACTTTAATATTCAACGTGGTTTATTAAATCCATAAAACGGAGCCATCTTTTCCAATAAAGACCAATCTACTTGTGTCGTTTCTTACTGGTCGGAAGGGATCCGAATGCCGTGGTCACATTGAGACATTATAAGATGTTGACTTCTCAAAAATAAAATTCGCAAAACGACAGGTGAAAATAAAACGATTCGCAAAATCACCATTTTACACCTATCTGTAAAATTGGATGCCTATGATGATCAGGCTCGGGCTCTGTCTATCCCGCAAGGGATATAGACATGACGATCTATATCAATTGCAGGGTAGACAGAGATGTTAGGCTAAATGATAGAATTGAGAGTCAAAATTGACAGTTTCCTAAGCCCAAAAGAAGAATCCCAATTTAATAAGCCCTTAGTCACCTTTAACGACATCCATGGAAAACAGATGGAGTCATCATATTCCTTTTTATATAGGTGCCGGGAACCACACGGCACTGTTTCCATGATTTTCCATAAATCTTTATGTTAATCCCAAACAACCACTTACTTTTGGTAACCCCAAGTCGTTTTGCAAAACGTACACATCGTGACCGGTACCTTAACCCCAAAATGAAGTCGTAAAAACGGTCTAAACAGGTAGGAATTAACCAGCGGCCGTTTGGCAACCGTTACCAACGCAAAATGCAACCGTTCATTGGATTACGAGCGCTTAAATAGAGTAAAGGCCTTTTCACATTGGTATATTTCTAAAACTAGTAACATTTAACAAAGATTTGTGGTATCTTTGAATTTGGATTGTTAAACTATATAATTATACTAGAGGTTGCTAGTACATCGCCTTAAAAAATTATCTCAAGTTTGTAAGCCCATGCCTTGGTCGCCTTTTACGACATCCATGAGAAGGCGATGGAGTGTTCCTATTCTTTTTTTTTTGTATTCGTGCCGGGAACCACACGGCACGGCATGGGCTATATTTTGTCCAAAATCCCTGCATACTTCTTTCGCTTCATCCACATTCATCACTCTCCTCATGCAAGCTCGTCGGTTTCTGAACTTTCGCCTTTTTGATTACAGTTCGTTCGTTTAGGCCTTTCCCTTCCAACGTTCCGCATTTTCAAATGGAACACTTCATTTTGAAAGTGCTTCCGTCCACACGGCACAAAATTCGCTCTTTTTTAACTCTTCACAGAAAATAAACTAGAGGGCGTTGTAACTTGAAAGAATTACTTCAATGACATAAATCTCCCGGCGTCAGGACTATCTCGTTACTCCGGAGTCATAAATTGAGACTGCAGTATATTGCATCGGATAGTTTACGCCTTTACGACGCATCCCAGACGTGTTCGAGAATTCTCAAAGTCCAACGTGAAATAGAGGTTCAATTTTCAAAGTGTGTCTTCATTATACGCCGTAGTTTTTTCTAGAACGACTTTGAATTATCGTATCATCAATAGAAACTACACACACATAAATGAAATCTCTTTCCCGAAGGGGTAGGTAGAGACCACATCTATCCACTTGCCACGACCCTGAATTCTTCTTTCGCATTTATAAAATGCGAAAGTAAATTTGTTAGATACCTCTTCACGCGTTATCTACTGAACTAAACTGATGCGTATATAATTAAGAATCTAGTGAAAGAAAAGGGTAAGGCTTCACCCAATTAAAACCTAAAGTTTCCGAGGGATTTAGGAAAACCTGTATTCTTTTGTAGGCGGCGCAAAATCAGCGCGTTCGAGTGGCGCAAAATCAGCGCGGCTCAAGCTGCTGGTGAAAGCAAGTATTCCATACATACATAAAATCACGCCTCTTTCCCGGAGGGGTAGGCAGAGACTACCTCTTTCCACTTGCCACGATCTCTGCATACTTCCTTCGCTTCATCCACATTCATAACTCTCTTCATGCAAACTCGGCGGTTTCGGGTACTTTTGACCTGACCCTTTACCAGGACGTCCTTAATTTGATCAAGATACGTTCGTCTAGGTCTTCCCACTCCGACCTTTCCCTCCACACTCTCCTTGTATATCTGCTTCGTAAGCAAGTATTACAATAAGACTGAAAATACTAGTTCCCATTTGCATTTTATCGCGGAGCTGTGACAGCGGGTCATCTCGTTAGCAGTAGCCGGTGTCCGTTGCTTGATGGATGGTAACCCTTACCTGATAAATACGCCTGTTGGCCCCGTTCAGGATTATGAAATATCCTATAGCTCGCATGGACGATAAATCAGCGAAAATAAAGCGGAGACCACATGGTGTGACACACGTTTAGATAGATGACATTTTTACCTGGTCGCATTTTATTTGGAAGACGAAAATCGACACATTTGCAATGTGGTCTAGGGTCATAATTTATCTTCCGATACCTGATAAAAAGCGCCTGTTCCCCGTCCAGGATTATGAAATATCCTATAGCTCGCATGGACGATAAATCAGCGAAAATAAAGCGGAGACCACATGGTGTGACACACGTTTAGATAGATGACATTTTTACATGGTCGCGATTTGTTTGGAAGACGAAAATCGACACATTTGCAATTTGGTCTACGGTCATAATTTATCTTTCGATACCTGATAAAAAGCGCCTGTTCCCCGTCCAGGATTATGTAATATCCTAGCTCGCATGGACGATAAATCAGCGAAAATAAAGTGGAGACCACATGGTGTGTGACACACTTTGAGATATAAGATTTTTTTTTTAATTTGTAAGACGAAAATCTGCCACACTTGCAGTCTGGCGTGATATGACGATTTATATTCTTTACCACGTTGAAAATGATTAAATATCTTATTGTACTTGACACATCCTCTTAATATGTAGCTGTTTTTTGGCTATATTCTATTAGGAACCAATTAGCATTATAACATATGTATATGAAGTCACGGCCAATAGCTTGTTTTCGTAAAATGCAATAGAAATAAAAATGTATACAGTCACAGCAGACAAACAACCTATAACACGGTTACTTTAACGTCCTGAAAATCAACTCTTTTTCACACTGTATTATTTAATAACTATTTTCTTTTATGTGTTTTGAAAAATTAAACTACTACTATCTTAACAGTTTTAAAGTGAACAAGTCACAGAATTCTAAAGCACACTCACATACACACACACACATTGTTCTAAAGACAGTTTAATATCTTGCAAGTAATCGAGAACGGCCATCATCAAAACGGTTTCAATTTTCCCTTGTATATGGTGCACGCGACAGGCCTGATAACTCCGAATGGCTGGCATCAAAGGCTCTGTACGTTTTAATTTATCTGCGGGCTCCCCCCTCGACGCACAGTGTGCACCGTGCTTTAATTCAGCGGACATGTAAATCAATGTTGATTTGGATCGGCCCCCGCGTAATTAGATTTCGGTCGCTGGTCGTCCGTCATGTTTAAATTGGTACTAAGCTGGTTTGATAAACGGCCGTTGACTAAACAGGGTCGGGAACTTGTAAGCATCGTAAGCTTGCCATACTCCTTCCTCGTTGTGGAGAGGTCAGTGCGTAAATTTATTTTGGGGGACGAGTAGTGTGTTACAGTCTTTAGTAAGCTAATGAGATGGTACTCGAAACGAATTAGCGCTCTTACAAAGAATTAATCTCCTCTTCTAACATACATATGTACATACATACGGTCACGTCTATATCAATTGCGGGGTAGACAGAGCCAACAGTCTTGAAAAGACTGAATGGCCACGTTCAGCTATTTGGCTTAATGATATAATTGAGATTAAAATAGTGACAGGTTGCTAGCCCATTGCCTTAAAAAAGAATCCCAAGTTTGTAGGCCTATCCCTTAGTCGCCTTTTACGACATCCATGGGAAAGAGATGGAGTGGTCCTATTCTTTTTTTCATTGGTACCGAGAACCACACAGCACCTTTTCTAACCAGGTTTCAACGTGAGTTTGACTAAAATATTAACATTTTACAGTTAAGTAAATCAGTGATTTCAGATCATGGTGAAGTATAATATAAGCCTTGTAAGATTATTTTATTCCACCTTCGTCACCACGATGGTGACAAACATTTTGAGCCAAACCTGTCCCGCCTAATTATTCTACACTTCGGTTTTATAAAGGCGTTGTGCTGGCAACCTGTCAGTTTGTCTGAATGTTGGTTACGAGTACATCTGTAGGAAGTATAGTTACAAATTTCGTAATTCCTAAAGAAGATAGAAGGAGAAAAGAGGAGAGAAATAATCAGTTTAAAATCACAATATGCCAAAACCATGGCAACCGTTGCTATGGCGTATAACAAGAAGGTTGCCTATACATCATTAAGCTATCCACCTTTTTGTGGGTTTTCAGTCTTTTCGAGTCGATAAGTACTGAGTTTGTTTAATTGGAGTTACAGAAGTTTAAACATAAACATCAATATATATATATAAAAAGAGAATGACTGACTGACGTATCAACGCACACCCCAAACCGCTGGGTCTAGAGACTTGAAATTTAGGGTGTAGGTTCTTTATGTAGTCATGGGGTGGACTGAGAGAGGAATTCCCGAAATTCCCGCGGGAACAGAAATTCCTTTTGACGATGGCGGAGCCGAGGTGTCTTCAAGTCACTACATAGTATAAAACAAAGTCGCTATTTTAGTCTGTTTGTCTGTATGCTTAAATCTTTATAATTACGCAACGGATTTTGATGCGGTTTTTTGTAACAGGTAGAGTGATTCAAGAGGAAGGTTTTTATGCATATTTTTTTCCGAATTTTGCACCCGTGCGAAGCCGGGGCGGGTCGCTAGCATGATATAAATTACCTGGCAAAGAGTTCGTTGAGCAGGCGGACCAGCTCCTCAGCGGTGCACTGGTCCGACAGCGATGTGAAGCCGCAGATGTCCGCAAACAGAATGCTGCAAAATCAAAATTTTATTATTCAGAAAATAGGCCATCGCAGGCACTTTTTTACGTCATTTTACATTAAAAAAAAATTAATTTAAGTTGTAAATGGTCAGGTCAAGAGTACCAGAAACCGTCGAACTTGCATGAAGAGAGTTATGAGAGGTGTACACGGATCGTGGCAAGTGGTAAAAGGTTGTCTCTGCCTACCCCTCCGGGAAAGAGGCGTGATTTTATTAGGTATGTATGTATGTAAATTTAAGTTACCTATATCCAATAGTGCCGTGTGGTTCCCGGCACAGAGCCAACACTGTTGTTGTCTTTTCAATACTGTTGGCTACCACGCAAGGAATATAGACGTGATAATATGTATGTATGATAGTGTATTCTAATTTATCCCTAAACGAATAAATCGACAATAAGACCCGTGTAAACATTTGCGTGCGTGATCACCGACGGGCCGGCGCGTGCCCGGAATGTGATGCGACTCGGTGCGATCCGGTGCGACCCGATGCGACCCGGTGCGACCCGGATAAGCCGGTAAACAGCCCAACACATTGGTCGCAGTGCAATCGTTTTGTGTGACATATTATGTTTCGATAAAGTGCAATTAGCGTCTATATATCCATACAGAGATGAATGTATGCAGAGATCGTGGCAAGTGGAAAGAGGTAGTCTGTGCCTACCCCTCCGGGAAAGAGGCGTGATTTTATGTATGTATGTATGTATATCCATACATATAGCCGTCCATACATAATACACATGTGCCGTGTGGTTCCTAGCAACAATAGAAAAAAGAATAGGACCACTCCATCTCTCTCCCATGGATATCGTAAAAGGCGATTAAGGGGTAGGCTTATAAACTTGGGATTCTTCTTTTAGGCGATGGGCTAAAAACCTGTCATTATTTAAATCTCAATTTTATCTTAAACCCAAATAGCTGAACGTGGCCTATCAGTCTTTTCAAGCCTGTTGGCTCTGTCTACCCCGCAAGGGATATAGACGTGATTATATGTCTTATATGTAGACATATAGCCAACACAGTCTTGAAAAGACTGATAGGCCACGTTCAGCTGTTTGGCTTAGTGATAGAATTGAGATTGAAATAGTGACAGGTTGCTAGCCTATTGGTCGAGCCTGTCGAAAGAACAAGACGCGATTTTATGTATGTCTGTATGTATATTATATTTAAGATTCACTGCCTACGTTTCAAAGTAAACGCCCAGTAAATTGTCGAACGAACTACTTGTAACGTTTTCAGCTAACAGTTTATATTGTTCGAGTGAATTGTGCAAGTAGATTGACGAGTGGGCTTTAATTAAACTCGTAACTGTAATGATGCTAATCCTAGTAGGATATTATAAATGCAAAAGTTTGTATGTCAGTATGGATGTTTGTTACTCTTTCACGAAAAAACTACTGAACCGATTACGATGAAATTAGGTAGGTAGGTAGCTGAAGACCCAGAATAACATAGGCTTCTTTTTTTCCCGGAGTTCCCGCGAGATTGATAGGGTTTCCATGCGGACGAAGTTGCGGACGGCCTCTAGTTTACCATAAAAACGGGATTTAATCGATAGACTTATAACAACAACTATCACCAAAATAAAAATATTAAAAATAACATTGATAAATTATGCAGAAATCGTAGAAAAATAAATAAATAAATAAATAACACAGATTGAGTTAGCCTCGAAGTAACTTTTGACCTGACCCTTTACCTTTATAAACAAACTATATAATATAAATATATACGGGACAAATTACACAGATTGAGTTAGCCTCGATGTAAGTTCGAGACTTGTGTTACGAGATAAAAACTCAACCGATACTATATTTTATAATAAATACTTATAAACAGACCCAGGCCAATCAGAAAAAGTTCTTTCCTCATCAAGCCCTGGCTGGGATTCGAACCCGGAACCTCCGGTGTCACAGACAAACATACTACCGCTGCGACACAGAGATCATTCTAAAAAAATAATTAAGATAATCAAAAAAAATTATCTTTTTAAAGTCAGTACTATACTGGGAAATCAGGATGTATAATAAATATATTTGGTATAAGTAACATATCGGGAAATTAGGATGTAATATAATTATAATAATTGGTGGTACATATGTATTTTGGACGGCTTACGTTTTTATTGTTTCCAAAAAAAAAAAAATCATTTTCAACGCCTTTATCTCTTAAATGGCCTTAAATGACATGACTTTGAAGGTCACGTTTAGCTGGATGGCGTCATAAAGGATTCAGAGATTTGTTAGCTCAATGCTTATTTATACTTGCCTAGTGTAAACTTATTATCGAATACAATTAGAAGCGTCATAATTAACGTGTGATTCAACAAATATGGCGTGAAATAGATAATTAGAGGCATGTTTGGTTTAATTTACGAAACAGAGGGTGGAAATCGAACAATTAATTAATGCGGGGTTCGTATGCCAATTACTATTTTCGGTTAATTATATCAAAGAAAATACCGTGTGAAGCTCTAAATAAGATTTTACGAAAGACGAACGAACCTTTGATTTGCCACAGAAATGAACCTTCAATTAACTCCCAATATTTCTATTGTATATAGTCCATTGCTTTAGGTACGAAGTAAAGATAAATAAATAAAAAGTCTTTATTGAACAAATTTTTTTTAAGTCAGAAGAATAGCGATCAGAATTCTATGTAAATATGAAAGTAGTTATATAAATTGCCTACGAAATGATACTGTCACTCTAAGGAGAAATATAAAAATCCATCGGCTTTTTATACAATTGGTACATATATATATTATAAATAAAAATTGTAACATGTTGCGAAAAATGCTCAAATTAGGAAAGGTAGGACTTTTTTACAAAACGAATTTCAACAATGGCTGTACATTGAAAATAACCAATTTTTATTTTGTCAGAGAGGTATGATGGCATCTCAATAAACGAACTTTTCACAAAGCAATTTGTAAAACAATGCTTTTTTTTGTGTTCGCGTACTTTTCAAAGGTTTATTCAAAATGCCAATACGAAAAACGAAATGGAAAAATTAACGCGATTTTTTTGTTTTTTTTTTCTTTTTGTTTGAATAACATGCCAGCATTTTTTTAAGTTGTTGTATATTATTCCGTTTGTTTGTCGTTGAGAGGTTTGAAAATAGAATTTTTACACGGATATCTTTGAATCAGTCATAAACACGAATAGAAATATGGTAAAAAAGATTTTCTAAACGGATTTCATTTGTATCTATTCCATTATTAAAAAAAATATGTTATGTCTAATAATTAGAATTATGTCGGTGGCTCGCGAAATTATTGATGCTTATACATATGTAATACTGCAAAACTTCATCGACTGATGATTTAAAAAAAATTGTACCATGTTATACTTAATACTTTTCTTACATCTTGCAATAAGAAGATCTAATAAAAGCGAACGATCGAGCAAACGATCTTTATTGTAACACGAATTTAATTAAATAATTAGATATTCACCACTCGAAAAACACAAAAGAAGGATTAAAGTATAGACAATAAAATTTTATTAGAAATCCATACCAATGCAAACAGCACGACTACTGACATGGTATTGACATGATGTTGTTCGCATTCACTTGACCTGTCCCCTGGCTAACTGTAATTGAGAGTGGGGTGTCGGACACCGCTGACGGCTCTCAAGTGAGCTCTGACACGACATCTGTACACTGTCATGTTTTGTTATTCAAAGTGGATGTTGTTTTATTTTTTTGCAGCGATACGAGGGATTCGAATGTACTATTGCTTTTTTTTTTGGAGGTTTTTTTAAGGTTTGGTTTTGTTAGTGTAGTAACGTGGCATTTCAGTGTTTTTAGGACTGTTGGCTCTATACACCCCGTAAGAGATAAAGACGTTATTAAATGTATGTACGCGTTGTTTGTTTCGTTGTTATCTTTACGATAGGAATTAAGTTGATTGAGAATCATTTTGTTTCTGCCGCATGTGTTTGTTATGGATAATTTGATAAATCTGTTTGTTTTCTTTATATTTTTGGTTTGGTCATTTAACCCCTATCATCACACTGAGCTGTGTAGGGATCGTCAAAATTGAAGTCACTGTCTACCCCTTCGGGGTAAGAGGCTTTATATGCTTCTGGTGTTAGTACCGGTTGTGTTCTCACTTCTCCGGAGAATAACCGGGTGCTTTTACGACCATGACTCCGGATTGGTTTTGTGTGATTGTTTTGGTTTGGAGTCAGGTTTTTACAAAGCGCGACAAAGATTTGATCTCCACAACCTTTGCAGGGGAATATATGTCAAGGGAATGAAGAATCTGTCCCTACCCCTCCGGGAAAGATGCGTTATTATATTTATGTATTTATAAAGTAATTCAATCCCTCTCCGTACATATGTAAATTTCACAAAACACTTAACTATTCATTTTAAGATACAGTTAATAAACTACGAGTTACATATTTTAACAATGCTAACGTCAACTCAACTAGACCGCAGATGTTAATAACGCATAGTTAATGAAATCAACTTTGAACAAGCTATACAAAGGTTTTAGCTATGATGAATATTTGTAGTTGAAATCCGGGCAATCCTCTTAGGAAATTATACAATGGAAACTGGGGATGCATCTGCTTTTAGAGTTGGGAGATTCGACTGAATTTTAACTGACAATGCAAGCCAAGCTAATAGGATCTAGGGTCTTGAAGTTATAAGGGCTTTTGATCGTCATAATGCTGAATTCTATTCAGCTTACGAAACCACGTTTAGATATTTTCTGCTGGAGCATTTATCCTTAAGTTCACAAGTGGTAACTTAATTGATTCGAGAACTTTTTTTTTAAACTATTCCATTCTATTTATATAATTGGGGTTCCGTAAGTCCGTGTAGCACAATTTAAAAAAAAAAAGAATACGACCTTTCCTTCTCTTTCCCATGGATGTCGTAACAGGCGACTAATATCACCTTTTACGACGTCCACTGGAAAGATATGGAGTGCTTTTATTTTAATATGACATAAACCACACTACACTTTAAAAAAAGAAATTTGTTTAATATAACAAAGAAATAAAGAAAAAAAAAACAACAGTGCTACTACAAAGAACATTCTCGAATTTACTTTTTAAATATGAAAAGCACAGATTGGCCGACTGGAGCGATGCGTCAAAATGAAACGTTACGACTTCCAAGTTTGCGTTAACTAAACTACGTTCTACCCTATACACCCGAGTCACATAATTTTCCTAAAAGGTTTCTGATAGCGGAACTAATAAGAGAGAGCTACATTGGCTGAGTAGCGCGGCGTAGGATGCAAAATATTGGAAATATTGTGAAGGGGACCGGAGTATGGTAATCATTGAGGGTACGATTGAGGTAGAAATAAGGTTTTTTTTTTATGATGAATAAGGAAAATAGAACAAACTATCCCTACTCACTACATCAATAAATTCACATGACGCGATATGTATATGTGTAGGTAGGTATGTATGTCTTGTGAATTTATTGATGTAGTATAGTAGGTATACTAGAAATTTAGTTTCGTCTGCAGATAGAGACGTACTTTTTATTTTTGAATAGTATGCTGAGAGTTATACAAACATATATATAGTCACGTCTATATACCATTGCGGGGTAGACTGATTCAACAGTCCTGAAGAGACTGATAGGCCACGTTCAGTTGATTGGCTTTATAATAGAATTGCGCTTCAAATAGTGACAGGTTGTTAGCCCATCGCCTGTAAGAAGAATCCCAAGTTTATGAGCCTATCCCTTGGTCGAGAGATGGAGTGGTGTTATTTTTTTCATATTGGTGCCGGGAACCACACGGCAGAATCTCGATTCTATCATTCAGCATAACAGTTGAACGTGGCCTATCAGTCTTTTAAGACTGTTGGCTCTGTCTACCCCGCAAGGGATATAGACGTGAAAAATATCTTCTCAGTTTGTTGTAAAGTCATAATGTATGAGAGATCTAGCGGTCAGAACTACATCCGTGTAAGGAAGCCACTCTGAAATATTACTTCACGGAGAGATGATAATATCAGTAGTATACATATTGAATAGACGAGATGAAAAGGACCTTAAGTTTTCGCGGAACTCATATACATATAAACATATATATACATATAAACGTTGATCACTCAATACATTTGCAGTAGTTTCAATGCGACTTCGAAATACAGTAAGGAACGATGGTTATTGAGATTCAAACAGTGGAAGTGCTATGGAATCTAGCTGTGCCCGCGACTTCGTTCTCGTGGAACACTTATTTTGAGCATCATTGAAGCCCTCAAGGATGAATAATTTTCCGTGGATTATTTTCACATTCTCCATTATTTCTTCGTTCCTTATAGTTGTAGCGTGATGTTATATAGCCTAAAGCCTTCCTCGATAAATGGTCTATTCAACACAAAAAGAATTATTCAATTCGAACCATTATTTCCTGAGATTAGCGTGTTCAAACAAACAAACAAACTCTTCAACTTTATAATATTAGTATAGATTAAGATAATTACGTACGAACGAATCTAAATTCTATCATTAAACCAAATAGCTGAACGTGGCCATTCAGTCTTTTCAAGACTGTTGGCTCTGTCTACCCCGCAAGGGATATATACGTGATTATATGTATGTATGTATGTTTATTTGTTTGTTACCTCTTCACGGGTAATCTACTGAAACAATCTTGTCAAAATTTTGTGACCATATGTATATATGTATGTATGTATGTATGTTTGTATGTATGTAATTAAGTACCTGACGTTCTCATATCGCTGAATGTAGATCTTGTGGAACTGCTCCTGGCGCGGTTGATTGGCGATGTCGGCCTTCATCTCCACGGCCACGTGGCGGGGCAGCACAGACAGCAGGAGACGCTCCTGGACAGAATGACACACATCATAGCTGGTAACAAACTATAGAGGGTTTCGGCTTTAATGGCAACTTTTTCTTATTGGCCTGGGTCTTGGATGTTTATCTATATAAGTATTTATTATAAAATATAGTATCGTTGAGTTAGTATCTCGTAACACAAGTTTCGAACTTACTTCGAGGCTAACTCAATCAATATTTATATTTATATTTATTTATATTTAATCATTTAGGTGCTGCTTTCTGATTCGTGAACTCTGGGCACAAGCGTCTCGGGTTCGCCTCCAACTGGCCTTAAAACCGTGCCGTGTGGTTCCAGGCACCAATACAAAAAAAAAAAAGAATAGGACCACTACATCTGGTTCCCATGGATGTCGTAAAAGGCGACTAAGGGATAGGCTTACAAACTTGGAATTCTTTTTTAGGGCGATGGGATAGCAACCTGTCACACATTTGAATCTCAATTCTATCATTAAAAACAACAGCTGATCGAAGCTTAATATTGATCTTTCCGAGGCTGTTGGCTCTGTCTACCCCGTAAGGGATATATAGACATCTCATATTAGCGTATTAGTTTTGGTCTTAACGTGTATTATCGATACAAAATAGTAACGGATAGAATTCTGTAATTGAAATATATTAGTGAAAATCGATATAGGAAATTTATCAACCTAAGTCTAATAGACGCTCTAATTCCATCTGTCTGTATGTTTGTACTCGCATCACGAATTCGTGACTAGAATTAAGTCTATTAATCCGATTTGAAAGCGGTTTTCTCAGATGTCTTAGGTTTGGTTAAACTTTAAAACTGGCATCAAAAAACAAATTGTCCCTTCCCTACTCTAACTCTAAGGGACATAACCATTGTATTCGTCCGTATTTTCAGTAATTTTTTACGGCGAACTAAGTCGCGGGCAACAGCTACAGTGTTCACATGAATCCGAATTGAATCCCTGCACATAACCAATGATGCTAATAGGCAATTCGGCATAACGGGCACTCTCTGATCACATTTGACCGACTGATTCACTCGCAAAGGCGGATTAAGGTACACGGGGAATGTGCAAATGGAGATTCCATTATTGGATGTACACTGTACGGACTGTAGAACCAGTACGGACATACATACATGTAAACATAAAATCACGCCTCTTTCCCGGAGGGGTAGGCAGAGACTACCTCTTTCCACTTGCCACGATCTCTGCATACATCCTTCGCTTCGTCCACATTCATAACTCTCTTCATGCAAGCTCGGCGGTTTCGGGTACTTTCGACCTGACCCTTTATCAGTACGGACATGAGCTAGTAACAAACTATAGAGGGTTTTGGATTTAATCATTAAGGTGCTCCTTTCTGATGCGTAAACTCTGGGTACCAGCGTCTCGGGTTTACCTTCAACTAGCTTTAAAACCATGCCGTGTGGTTACCGGCACCAATACAAAAAATAATAGGACCACTCCATCTCTTTCCCATGGATGTCGTAAAAGGCGACTAAGGGAAAGGCTTATAAACTTGGGATTCTTCTTTTAAGCGATGGGCTAGAAACCTGTCAACCTTTGAATCTCAATTCTATCATTAAGCCAAATAGCTGAACGTGGCCATTCAGTCTTTTCAAGACTGTTGGCTCTGTCTACCCCGCAAGGGATATAGACGTGACCATATGTATGTATAGGTATGTATGTATGTAGCTTTAAAACGTGGTTTCGTGAATTTAGCGCCACTAAGAATACTGGTTAACATATCCGATATGAATATGAATTCACGTTAATATATCCACAACCAAAAAAAAAAAAAGAAAAACACTAATATTTACAATAGTGTGCATCGACCCTTAAGGCAAAAGCTACTCAAAATACGTTCCATATACGAGCGAAATTCAGCAACTGAAGGGTTTAAGGAGATTATCTTCTGTATCAGCGGCGTTGTGTTCGCAAATACCGAATTGCAATGCTCCAGGTAAACAGATTCGCTGAACTCATCCACTGAAGGACTCATTACTAAAGCGTAGCAACGAGAAGTTAATTTAATATCCTCCATTTTGCAGTCTCGATTAAATCAGAACGAATTGTTGAGGTAAAGGAGTTGAGTGCTGCAAATTTTTAAACAGCGTTTAAAGAAATAATGCTAGAAAATTTAAATATCCGAGTGAAGGTATTTTTTTTTTTATTTGCGCGGATTAACTAAAACCCTTGTCAGACAAAAGGCATCGTTGTGCTTTTAAGGTTAACAATTTTCAACGTGTAAAAATGACATAGGGTTTTGTTAAAGTCTCAGATTACTTATTACATACTTATAGGCCTTACAGCCATCATTAAGACTATCGTTCACCATCAGCTGAACGTGGACTTACACCCTTTTCAATATGTTGGCTCTGTCTAACCGGTGAGAGATAATACATACATACATAAAATCACGCCTCTTTCCCGGAGGGGTAGGCAGAGACTATGATTACGACATATATTATTAATTATGCACACAAACCAATGCCTTTCTTTACATTTTCCTAAATGAGTGAGGGATAAAGACGTAATTATTATAATTTTTTTTGTATCTGGCAATATATATGGGCCCTTCCAATAATAACGTGGTAGACAGATCAGAGATTCTATTCTAAGTATAATTTAATATTGTGAAGTTGACGTTGTTGAAGAAAATGCTGCAGTGCAGTTTGTTACCGCTTCTTCTGCACTGACGCCTTGGAAGCGGCAGTAAACTTAGTTTTTAAGTAATTTAATTGACGTCAACCAATGTTGTTAAACCATACGACAATTATTAAGCGATATATAGTATCCTATATTAATGAATAAAAATTTTGAATTTTGAAATTTGAATTTTTGAATTTGACAGAGCCAATAGTTTCGAAAATACTGCAAACGCACGTTAACTTGGACAGTTAAGTGATGGAGTTGAGACCTATATACAGTGACTGTGTCAGGTCATCGCCTAAAAGAAGAATCCCATGTTTATTAAACCAGTATTTTATTCTATAAAAACCCTTGTTTAGGCTTCTCACACCCTATTTTTTACGGATGTTTGTGAAAATGACGAATGACTTTCCTGGTGAATGATCTTTTTCAGATTGACGTGGGTCTTGGGTGTTTTGCCATTACATTGTTATTTGTTAGAAAATGCGATATCCTTGAGTTAGTTTCCCATATCACACGTCTCGAATATACTTTGAAGCAGCTCAATTTGAGTGATTTATATTTTTTTTTGGGGTCAAATTACGAGTTATTTTTACAACACTGGAGGGCAAACTTTAAGTGACTAGTTTACGAAAAATATATAAAATTATTAACTATTGTTTTTTTTTTGTTCTGTTCTGTGTTCTTGAAAGTTATAAAAAAATAAATGCTGTTCACAAAATATGTTCGCAAAATATGTTTTTTCTGTCTATCTCTCTGTTACTGGAACTCTGTCTGTTACTGGAGAATATATATGTATATATATTATTAATTAGGTATAGAAACCAATGTCTTTCTTTACGTTTTCCTGTCGTGGGCCTATTGGAAGGAATTTCTCTAGAAATAAGAAGTGGTCTTAAACTAAATTTCTCTTTAGTTTAAGTTCTATTCTCATTATTTTTCCTTGATGTACATAGATATATAAATAAAAACAGCCTAGCATTGCCATCTTTATCGGGGTTAAAGTGGCACACTGAAGAAATCTTAACTCGAAAGATGACATGGTAACCGAAATATTTATAACAAGAAATTACTGAGGCGAGTTGAAGACTGACATCTCAATCTCGGACCCGAAAGCATAGCTGCGAATGGTGAAAACGGGAACACGCATAGATGTTAGTGTGAGAGATTCTTCATGTGTGTCTTGGGCTTTATTCTAAAATTGATCTGATCGGTTAAATTTCGAACACGAGAGTACTTACGCGCGTTATATGCGGGATTAATTACACGTTACAAATTTAGGCAGGCATTAACGTGAGACATCCATGTTTGAGAAACTCGGCTGTGTTATCTATGAATTATACATCTAAGGTATTTTGATAAAATTGAGACGTAAATTTTTGACACAGTAAGCACGTTATATTGCCTGATTGATGCTTTAATAATCGTTATTATACTGGTTTGGAGATTTGAGGATATGATGAATTAAGTATAAGTGTTAATATTATATTTGCGCTGTTTTATGATTGTAAGTATACGAGTATGTTTGGGACTAGGATATTCATCTTGTGCAGCTTTTACCATGATCCTAAATGGATTAAGTTCCCCTGCAAAGCGTGTGAAAGTCTACGCGAGTCACTTGGTGTAAAAAAACCCAATCCAGTAACAAAATCGCACCTTAAGCCCTCTGTAAAGTCGAAAATTCCAAAAAAAGAGGTTGTAATTTTCACTCAATTTCGTAGATTTTATTTAAAATAGGCTGTGCGCCGCCCGTTGGCGGCCAATCAGGTCGTTATTCAGGTGCTCAAATGGGTTTACAGTCCTTCGCTTTCGAGGCAGATTTACGATTTGGTGCGGAAAATATTGCGGGGGAAATGAAAATGAGCGCAGACGCCGCCGTCGCTAAAGTGTAAAAGCACACCGTTTACAGCTTTTTATTCAAAATTAGGAAGGTATATTAAATTCAAATATCTGCACGAATAAATCTAATTGCCGCATGGTTCCAGTAGCACCAGTACAAAAAAGAATAGGATAACTCCATTTCTTTCCCGTGGATGTCGTAAAAGGCGACTAAGGGATACGCTTACAAACTTGCGATTCTTTTTTTTTAGACGATGGGCTAGCGACCTGTCACTATTTGAATCTCAATTCTATCATCGAGCCGAACAGTTGAACGTGGCTTATCAGTATTTTAAGACTGTTGGCTCTGTCTGCCCAGCAAGGGATATGGACGTGAATATACGTATGTATATATATCAAAACGACCTATATATATATAATAGGGTATAGCTTGTGGATATTAGACCTTCCCATATCACAAACGGGCTCCGGGGTCCACCCTTATTAACAAAAAAACCACAAAATAAATGTGACTAAGCCAGTCCTTGTGAGAATGAAGATATTTTTGGCGTCCGGAGAAAAATAAAAAAAGAAATCGAGAAAATATACGACACGAAGACCAAGGAGAAATCCATTTTTTTTTAAACTGACGCCATGAAAATAATAGCCGGCAATCCGTAGCCGCGCTCAATGGTAGCCTGTATGCGACCATGCGTGCTTCTATGCACAGATTGCTGTGGTTGTACCCGGCCACAGTATAAGGTAATGTCAGTACGTTGACATCTATCCAGATTGCAATATTAAATCTAGCTTTTTTCACGCGAGCGCGAAACTAGCGCCACATACACGCACGAAGTAAGCAACAAACCACTTTACAAAATAATTCCGGGTTTTTTTGGCGAATCTCACAGGAACTATATTTTTTACCGGGATGAAAATTATTCAATTTCAAGAATGAAGAAAATCATGAAGAAGTGACCAAATTAGATGGGATAGGATTAGTAACTGAGAGATGTCTTTGCTTGAAAGATATCGAGCGAAAAACTATCGCTGTTTTTCGCACGATGAAAACGACTTAGCGCGTGCCTAGCTTCGGAGGTTGGTTTAGATAAATCAGGTTTTTACACGAACCTATTTCAATTCCACTTTCGCATTCTATGCAAGATGACCCAGTAATCTGACTGACTAACACAAGTTTCCTGACTACGTTTTTCTTGCCGTAATTAAAAGTTCAGGTATGTAGGTATATTTCCGAGAAAATTCATTTTTATACCACGATTGAGGAAATAAAGGGAAAAGTACCTATCTGACCTCCGTGACCACACATGTAGACTTATTTACTGCTGTCTAGTATAAATAATGAAACTGAAATAACAACGAGCCGGTTATTGAAACATTGTAAATGCAGAAAGCAGTATTTTTTCATGCGTACCACCTACTTTGTATTTTTCTCTAATGAAAAACACACAGTACTTATAAGAGGGAGTTAAAATATATTATTTGCTAGAACATTTTTACATATTGTTATATACTGATTGTTAAATGATACATACATACATATGTTCACGTCTATATCCCTTGCGGGGTAGTCAGAGCCAACAGTCTTGAAAAGACTGACCGGCCACGTTCAGCTATTTGGCTTAATGATAGAATTGAGATTTAAATAGTGACAGGTTGCTAGCCCATCGCCTAAAAAAGAATCCCAAGTTTGTAAGCCTATCCTTTAGTCGCCTTTTACGACATCCATGGGAAAGAGATGGAGTGGTCCTATTCTTTTTTGTATTGGTGCCGGGAACCCCACGGCACTTAAATGATGTTCTTTGTACAGTAAATGTGACTATATTTGAGTGTATTGAAAAGGCGCATCCTGGGCTCTTCTACAGAGAGGTGAGGATGATGAATAGAATAGAATAGATTTATTTTCGAATTTGGATACAAGGTATCACTTATTGACGTCACATCACTTAAATCTAATTATAACTACTACCGCTTCAACAAAGCGCATGTGTAGAAGAAGCGGCGGAACAAACTACACTGCAGCATTATCACTGGACGTGATGTGACCGGGTCTAACGGCCGGAGGAAGAGGGAAAATGTAATGAAATGTATTAAAATTTATTTAATTGTTGTAATAAGTAAGTCTTTTACAAAAATCTCTTTCCTTATGTACTCTACGCCTAAACTTTCGGGAGAGAATCGTGATATAATATAATATCTACATCTTTTAAGAATGAAATTAATTAATTAAACATGTGGTTCTCGGCACCAACAGAAAAAAAGGACCACTGCATCTCTTTCCCGGTGGATGTCGTAAAAGGCGAATAAGGGATAGGCTTATAAACTTGGAATTCTTCTTTTAGACGACAGCTAGCAACCTGCCACAATTTGAATCTCAATTCTATCATTAAGCAAAACAGCTGAACGTGGCCTATCAGTCTTTTTAAGACTGTTGGCTCTGTCTACCCCGCAAGGGATTAGACGTGAAAATATATATTTATACATGTATGAAAAATGTTGTATGTAAGTAGTACATGTATGATAAGACTTAAATGTCTCGCGTCATCACGTGCCTAACACACTACAATCTAATTAAATCCACTACTGTCATTGGTCCCCCTTTCTCGCTCAACGCGTCACTCGCCGGACGATTTTCCATTGTCTCCGCTGTGATTGGCGCGCATGGTGGTGACGTGGCCACCAGACGCAATAACGCTCCAATGAGTAACCATTTGTGAAACAATTTGCCGTTCCGAATTCGAATTTCCGAATTAGGCAGAGACCCATGTTAATTTAATGATTTGTTTGGTTTGGTATAGATAGATAGTCGTGATAATGCAAAACAAATAACACAGATTTAGCTTACTAACCCGAAGTGACTTCCAGATACGAGTATTATGCCGAATACTTAATTCTTCTTCTTAAATTTAAAAGCTAACTCTTGTCGGTGGAGTTAAGTGGAGCGTCCTCCATTCATCTCTTTTCTCTGTTATTTCTTTTTTTTTATCAGTATGTCGTAACGTCAAATAAAAATAATAAATTATTAACACAAAATTTTACGAGGTGAAATTGTCTAGATAAATATTTTAGACCTAAGCCAATTAAAATAAAATAAGTATTCATGTTGATTTGATCAAAAATACAATTTAACCCCGATCACGTTATAATAAAAAGCTTCTCTTCCCCGTGGATGTCGTAAAAGGCGACTAAGGGATATGCTTATAAAGTTGAGATTCTTCTTTTAGGCGATGGGCTAACTGTCACTATTTGAATCTCAACTCTATCAATAAGCCAAACAGCTGAATGTGATCATTCTTATCAAGACTGTTGGCTCCGTCTAACCCGTAAGGGATGTAGACGTGATCAAATGTATGTATGTTTGTATAAATGTTGTACAATTTTTACCCAGGAATTCTAGCCAAAAACCTCATATAAAATTAATACAACTTTTTTAAGGCCGTCCTCCAAATAGTCTCGATTTATATGCGTTGTCGAGATATCAATAAACATAAGGAAATGATCCGTGTGGTTCCCGGCACCAATACAAAAAAGAAAAGGACCACTCCATCTCTTTCCCATGGATGTCGTAAAAGGCGACTAAGGGATAGGCTTATAAAATTGCGATCCTTTTTTTTTTTAGGCGATGGGCTAGCAACCTGTCACTATTTGGATCTCAATTCCATCATTAAGCCGAGCAGCAGAATGTGGCCATTCAGTCTTTTCAAGACTGTTGGCTCCGTCTAACCCGTAAGGAATAAAGACGTGATTATATGTATGTATTACTCAAAAATTCTAGCTAAAAAAAACCTCATATAAAATTAACAATTTTTTTAAGCCCGCTTAGAGGAGCTGTCTCGATTTATATCCGTTGTCGAAATATCAATAAACATAAGGAAAACGTAGTATAAAACCTTGCAGTATCGCTGAGGACACATGCTAGACTGATCACAAGTAACGAGATACTAACGGGAGGTACACTACACACGTGTCACTAATAAATCTGAAAATAGTCCCATTTTATGAGCATGGGGTTCCACTTGCCGTCACCCGTTATAAATTTATGGCTATGTCCAGAGTCATAATGTACGTAAGTACGTATGCAAATCTGATACAGATCTGATCCTACATATATTCACGTCTATACCCCGTGCGGGGTAGACAGAGCCAACAGTCTTAAAATACTGATAGGCCACGTTCAGCTATGCAAATTAGGATTCGCAATAATCTGAGTAAGTAAGTAATATAGTCTGTTGACTGAAAAGGTCTCGAGTTTGATTCTCCGTCAGGCTGTAATGTACGTACATACATATACATATAATAATCACGTCTTTCTCTCTTGTTGGGTAGACAGGGTGATTGCCGGCACCAATGAAAAAAGAACTGGGACCACTCCATCTCTTTCCTATGGATGGCGTAAAAGGCGACTAAGGGACAGGCTAAATTCTTCTTTTAGTCGATGGTCCAGCATTAAAGTGGCCCGCAAATCAGTATTTTCAAGACTGTCAGCTCTGTCCAATCCGCAAGGGATATGGACGAGATTATATGTGTGTATACATTCAGAAATAGGTAGGTATTGATAAACTGTGTTTACCAACTCAATTTCAATGGCGATCAATACCGAAAGCTATATTGGACATTTGACATTGAAGAAATTACAAGATAATTAAGTTTAACGTTTAATTAAATAATGGATGTCGTTTCAATGACATTTAAAAAAATTTTAATTGCTTATCAAGGTTGATATTCCAATATGGGTATTACCAAGGAAACATACATGCACACATATGGTCACATCTATATCTCTTGCGGTGTATACAAATCCAAAAGTTATGAAAAACTTCTTTAAAGAGTCTTGTAAGGTCACGTTCAGCTAGATAAATGCTTAGCTAATACTTAGATGGAATTGAAATTCAAATAGTGATAGGTTGCTAGCCCATCACATACAACAGGAATCCTAAGTTAAAAACCTATCCCTTAGTCTTTTATGCGATGGGCTAGCAACCTGTCACTATTTGAATCTCAATTCTATCATTAAGTCTAAAAGCAGCTCAGTCTTTTCAAGACTGTTGGCTCTGACTACCCCACAAGGGATAAATACGTGATTATGTGAATGAAATATGAATGAATTAATGCACATTACAGATCGCTGTATTTTTTTCGTTTATTATATTAAGCATGTTTTCTTCGTATGTGCCGTGTGGTTTCCGGTACTTTAGACCACCACCACATCTTTCCTACGGATGTCGGGATTTCCTAAGGAAACGCTTATAAGGCTAGCAACATATCACTATTTGAATCGCAATTTTATTTCAAGCTAAACAGCTGAACGTGGCCTTTCAGTGTTTTCAAGACTTTTGGCTCTGTCTACCCCAAGTAAGGCGCAAATCCCTGCAAGGGACATCAACGTGACGATACCTATGTATGTATGTATGTAATAAGGAAATAAAGTCAAAATATTAACACTTCACAGCGTCTTCTAGTTGAAGGGATGCAAATTGTTACAAAGTGAACTAAGATAAGTGCACAAACTTAAGTGCAGTACGGCCAGTAAAGCGAAGTGCAATTTCATAACAGTTTCGATTCACAAAGGCACTTGTACTGAACTGTATCTTCAAAAGTTTAAAACATTATTGAAGTAGGAATAGGTACATGGCTCTTGACGGCTTCTCAAACAGCGCGCTGAAACTAACAAAGTTTTATGTCGACGGCCTCTGTGGCGCAGCGGTAGTACGCTTGTCTGTGACATCGGAGGTCCCGGGTTCGAATCCCGGCAAGTGCATGTTGAGAAATGAACTTTTTCTGATTGGCCTGGGTCTTGGATGTTTATCTACATATATAAGTATTTATTTTAAAATATAGTATCGCTGAGTTAGTATCTCGTAACACAACTCTCTCGTAATCTCGAACTTATTTCGAGGCTAACTCAATCAGTGTTATTTGTCCCATATATATTTACTTATTTATTATTTTATTACTCTGTGATATTACAGCATTTTATGTAAGAGTCTTTAGACGGCGCTTTGTGGCTCTCTATATATGATATTTTAAAGTGCGCACACTCATGAACAGAGTAGTATGTTGCAGCCTTTCTTAGTCCGGTTCACGGGTGGACAAATACTAGGTTAATGAAGAGTTATATTTCTGCGATACATCATCATGTGCCGTGTGGTTCCCAGCACTAATAGAAAAAAGAATAGGGCCACTCCATCTCTTTCCTATGGATAGGCTTATTAACTTGGAATTCTTCTTTTAGGCGATGGGCTAGCAACCTGTAACTATTTGAATGTCAATTCTATCATCAAGCCTAACAGCTGAACGTGGCTTATCAGTCTTTCAAGACTGTTGTATGTATGTATGATTATAACTCATCATAACCAAAACTTATGCAGGATATCGAGTGGAAATTAAGGACGTCCTGGTAAAGGGTCAGGTCAAAAGTACCCGAAAGCGCCGAGCTTGCATGAAGAGAGTTATGAATGTGGATGAAGCGAAGGAAATATGCAGAGAACGTGGCAAGTGGAAAGAGGTAGTCTCTGCCTACCCCTCCGGGAAAGAGGCGTGATTTTATGTATGTATGTATAACCAAAACTTATGCAGGATATCGAGTGAAAAACCAAGTTACCTGTTGCTGGTTCTCCCTCTGCGTGACGAGCCTCGCCTCCACGCAGTCCCGGGTCTCCAGGAAGGCCCGGCGCTGCGCCAGCTCCCGTGGGTAGTGGGTCATCACGCCAGCCACGTTGCAGGCAATGAGGGTCGCCACGCTGCAGTAGATCTGGTGAAGAATAACGTGTTGAACATCTTCAAGAGTTCTCGGCAAGGTCGAGTCGGATACCTTCAAAACAAGGAAAATTCTGGACTTGTCCTCATCTGGTCATAACTGGATAGTTTTACCCGTTCAAACCCATTCAGTAAGAACCGTACAAAAAGTAAGTTCTTACCAGCTAAACTCGATTATAGAATAACTCTTCTCACCATCCAAAATTTAAATTACAAGGTTGCCAGGACTTAATAAAACACAGCTGGTTTATACTCCTCAGATGGATAATGATTTGTCCCTTGTGAGCCAACTATGTAGATATTAACAGCAGTGATGTGGCCTCTCAACGTGGCCTGTGGATATGAGTAGTCTCTCGTAGGGTAGTTACCACGGATTCTTACCTCGATATCCCTAATCTCGTTAAACGTAGAGATGTTGACAGCAGCGAGAGAGCAGATGTTGAGCAGTCTCTTGTAGGGCAGCTAGATATTACCACGGTTTCTCACCTAGAAGATGCTGGACTCCTTCAACGTGAATCTAGCTCTGATGTAGATCGTAGCAAGTACTATCCTCCCAAAAGTGGTCTCGTGTGTTATGAGCAGTCTCTCGTAGGGCAGCTAGATGTTACCACGGTTTCTCACCTAGAAGTTGCTGGACTCCTTCAACGTGAATCTAGCTCTGATGTAGATCGTAGCAAGTACTATCCTCCCAAAAGTGGTCTCGTATGTTATGAGCAGTCTCTCGTATGACAGCTAGATGTTACCACGGTTTCTCACCTAGAAGATGCTGGACTCCTTCAACGTGAGTTTAGCTCTGATGTTGACTGCAGCGAGTGCTATCCTCCCAAAAAGGGTCTTGTTTGCTAAGGGCAGTCTCTCGTAGGGCAGCTAAATGTTACCACGGTTTCTCACCTCGACATCGCTGGTCTCGTCAAATGCGAGTCGGGCTCCGATGTTGACGGCAGCGAGTGCTATCCCTCCCAATGTAGCCTCGTGCAGCCGGACCGGCAGCGCGGAGTAAGTGACGTATGTAAAGAATGCACATGCTCCCGCGCTGACGCTCAGCGACCTATTAACAATAAGAACATTACCATAATTAGTAAGAGGTCTTCAAAATGTTACCATTCCATAGATGCAAAATTAGTATCGAAGGCGATAATATCAGAACCAACGATGTTAGGTACATATCGTACAAAAGTTCTTTATATCAATCGATACACGAACAATTATATTACAATTACAAGGACTTCATTGTCGAATGGGAAAAGAAACAGCTGCTATAGCTATTTTATATTTTTTGACCTGATTACACTAAGAAGGGACATCACAAAAGAAAAATACCGGTCAAGCGCGAATCGGATTAGGCATCAGGGGTTGCGTAGCATTAAAATAAGAAATATGCTACTATATACAACGATAAAAGCTAATTACTATTTCTATGATAATATTTATATGTATACAACTTTAGAAGCTTATAAAGAAATATGTATATGGACCTAATCAAAGTATCAGACATGCGACAAAGATATTTCCTCCACCGAAAACAATTTTTATTTCTTTTATTGCACGCTTCGTGTAAAAACCTGACTCATCCAATCCAGGATCCATGGTCAAGGCATACCCCGGGCTCCTCCTCAGAGTGGTGAGGATGCAACCGGGACTAAAGACAGGAGTAAGAAGAAGTCTCTGCCTATATGATAGTATTTATGTATTGAAAGATTTGTCTTAAATTAAGAGGCGTGATTTTATCTAAATTAGTTTGTAGAGATCCGTCGAATTCACTTAAGTTCTTTCCAAATTTCAACCTTATAGTACTATATACATCGCATAGATTTATTATAAAATCATTGTGACAAAAGGCTGGCTACGGAACCCTGACAAAGCAATTACAATCCTCACGTCTTTGATAAGGACATTTATTAAATTGTCCGTTCGTGGGTCGACCTTCTACAGGTTAATTCTCGCAAACCTAGTTTCTTTTTGTCTCAGCTATTCGCCTCGTGAAAGTGACCTTAATTTTGGGCGCCTAAGTATCGCATAGTTCTTTGTTTTTCGGAGGATAAAATGGTCCTGTTTTTAACTTGCTATTGCTGGCGACTTTGCTCGACCTTATATTTCTATAAATTTTAATTTTGTATAAGCAATATAGTATATGTAAAGTTTCGTGAAAATCCGTTCAGTATTTTTATTTTAAAATGACAAACATAGATTCACACATGCTTACAAACTTACTCATAATATATAATATTATATTAGTATGAATAAGAATAAAAATGCTAAACACACATCACGTCTATATCTCTTATGGGGTAGACAGAGATTATGGTTTAGCAATGAAATTATGTCGTGTGGTTCGCGGCACCAAAGGCAACTGAGGGATAGGCTTATAAACTTGCGATTCCTCTTAGCAACCTGTCACTATTCGAATCTCAATTCCGTCATAAAGCCATACAGTTGAACGTGTCCTTTCAGTCTTTTCAAGACTGTTGGCTCTGTCTGCCCCGCAAGGGAAATTGACCTGAATATATGTATGTTTTATGATTCGGAGATTGTGTAAGATTTATAATGATCGAACCTAGAACTTATAGTTCAAGGGAGGGACACTAGGTACTACTGGGTCATAAAAGCAAGAAATATCACTGTAACACATACATACAAAAAAAAGTATTTAATTATATTCGGTCAGTTTAACCTAAACAGAAAACGGCAAAAGATCCTAGTTATTAATTTCAGTAATAATATTTTTTTTTCAAGGAAACATATTACAAAATTTACTTAACTAGATATATGTACAAATTCTCTTCTGTGCCGTGTGGTTCCCGGCACCAATAGAAAAAAGAATAGGACTACTCCATCTCTTCCCCACGGATGTCGTAAAAGGCGACTAAGGGATTGGTTTATAAACTTGGGATTCTTCTTTTAGGCGATGGGCAAGCAACCTGTCACTATTTGAATCTCAATTCTATCAAAAAGTCAAACAGCTGAACGTGGCCTTTCAGTCTTTTCAAGACTGTTGGCTCTGTCTACACCGGTAAGGGATATAGACGTGACCATATGTATGTATACATACATACATATGTATTACACATGTATTACATACATACATACATATGTATTGTAGATTTAACTCGAAATTTACGCGGACGAAGTCGCGGGCAACAGCTAGTGGGCAATAAAGATAATTAGTATTGTATAGTATTGTACAAAATTTACTTAACTATATTATATGTACAAATTCTCTTCTGTTATTTTCTTAAATGATCGAATTCTGTAGCGATGGCGCGGCGCCGATTTACTCTGCCGAAATGTATCCGCACCAATTAATTCCAAGTGTGTTTAATTTCACCAAATTATAATGAACGCACAGTTCATTTGCTCGGTGTAATGAGATTTTCAGAAGCAGCTTTTGGCGGTAAACTATATCCTATTTATATTATTATATGTATATTTACATTATTATCCTGTCTACTTTCTATTATTAAGTATTATAAATGCGAAATTTTGTAAGTATGTATGGATGTTTGTTACTCTTTCACGCAAATACTACCTACTGAACAGATTACGGTAAAATTTGGTATGTAGGTAGCTAAAGATCCTGAATAACACAAAGCACTAGTTAAATGGTTAAGGTTGCATTACATAACAAACAAACCAAAAAGCTAAAAAGATAAACTAGTGAGAGCGAGAGAGGGAGAGGGAGAGAGTCAAGAGTACCCGAAACCGCCGAACTTGTATGAAGAGAGTTATGAATGTGGACGAATCAAAGGAAGTGTGCAGAGATCGTGGCAAGTGGAAAGAGGTAGTCTCTGCCTACCCCTCCAGGAAAGAGGCGTGATTTTATGTTTTTATGTATGTATGCAAAAACCTAAAACACTATTAACAAAAAAACATGCAGCTACAACAAATAAAATAATAATAAAAAAAAACCCATTGGATCGATCATGGTTACGCATCCAGTTGCCTGAATGTGCAGGTCTCCTCGCGATGTCGTCTCTCACCGCAAAAGCATCGATTAGTATTATTTGACGTCAACCAATGTTGTGAAACCAAACGTTTCGACAATTACTAAGCGATATGTAGTATCCTATAGATAATAATTAATAAAAATTTTGAATTTGAATTTATTCAAACTAATGTACCTACAAAACGCAAATAGCCGATAGGTACATGGCCGATGTGGGATTCGAACCTGTGCCTTTCTGCGCATCACGCATTTTAAGATTTAGCATACCCATTCAATCACAGACGCTCTAACCCACACGGCCCATGACAATATTAGGTGTTAAATATGGCTCAATCATAGCATAATACATACTTAAATACATATCAGGTCAAGTCTATATCCCTTGCGGGGTAGACAGAGCCAGTAGTCTTGAAAACACTGAATGGCCACGTTCAGCTATTTGGCTTAAAGATAGAATTGAGATTCAAATAGTGACAGGTTGCTAGCCCATCGCCTAAAAAAGAATCCCAAGTTTGTAAGCCCTATCCCTTAGGCGCCTTTTACGACATACATGGGAAAGAGATGGAGTGGTCCTATTCTTTTTTGTATTGGTGCCGGCACCAGGCACACATATGTAGCATAATTTCTGTTTATAATCGTTAACCGGCGAATTAATTATTAACAACATAATTACTTACAACCTACGCTCAGTTAGGATTTACATTTCAGTTTATAACTACTGCAAACATATAATATTAAATTGTGATACTAATAATATGTATTCAATGAAGCTAATACATTTTATAAGGTTTGCTTCGGACTGTACCAACACATTTTATATTCGTGTAGGTATGTATGTTGTATATATTTTTGTATTTATATAATAAATTTAATGAAGCCCGGGTGTAAATAATTATAATTATATGGCATAAATACGATTGTACCTTTATTTGGTCTTAAATTGTCCGTACACCGATATAGATCCCTTCATGGGATAAGTCCGCCATTGCAAGTGATTTGTTTCTTTTATAACTACTCGTATGTACTTACAATTTTCTTGTTACTGTGTAAATTTCTATGCTATAAAGATATTACAAACAAACAAATATTTTTTTAAATATTTGGTGCAAAATTATTTGCCTATGACTTCAAAAAAAAAGACGAGAAGTTTCTCAATTCGGCCAGTATTATTTTTATATGTGTAAATCAATTCAATTCGCTTGATTCTTTAATTATATGACGCAGAATGTTTGCCATTTGTTCCCCCATATAAATTTTATTTATTCTTCTTCTTCTTCGTCGTTACCTCTTCCCACTTTCTACGCGGGGTCGGCACAGTATGTTAGTTTTTATCCAATTACTTCTGTCAATTGCCATCTCACTGGTCACTCCCTTTCTCCTCATACTATCCTTTACGCCGTCCATCCATCTCTTTTTCGGTCTTCCCCTATTTCTTGAACCTTTCACTTCCATAAATTTTATTTATACCGTAGTGTATAACTAACTTGGCAACTATACCTCCTACACCATGTTTTACCTCAGTACAGTGGTGACGGCTAACGACAGCTCGATCAGGAGGAAAGTGACCAGCACCACGTAGGAGATGGTCAGTAGGTAGATCTCGTTCATGGCCGGCCGGCTGAGGCATGCAAGGAGACCTGGGAATTGAGGTGATGAATTAGTGAACTGAAACATACATACATACATATAATCACGTCTATATCCCTTGCGGGGTAGACAGAGCCAACAGTCTTGTAAAGACTAGTAATAGGCCACGTTCACCTGTTTGGCTTTAAGATGCAATTGAGATTCAAATAGTGACAGGTTGCTAGCCCATCGCCTTAAAGAAGAATCCCAAGTTTATAAGATTTTTCTATTCGTGTCGGGAACCACACGGCAATGCTGGGAACCACACGGCAAAAGAAATTAGTAAACTGAAACATTTTACTCTTAGTAGCGCCGTGTGGTTCCCGGAATTTGCCGTGTAGTTGCTGGCATTTTAGAATAGGATCACTACATCTCTTTCTTATGGATGTCGTTAAAGGGATAGGCTAATGCATACATACATATGGTCACGTCTATAATATATATATATATATATATATATATATATATATATATATATCTATCGATAGGCTAATAAACTTAGGATTCTCTCTTTAGGGCGATGGGCTAGCGACCTGTCACACATCAAAATCACAATTCCATCATTAAGTCATACAGCTGATCGTGGCCTTCCAATTTTTCGAGATTGTGAGCTCTGTCTACCCCATGGGGGATAAACGCGTGACTGTATGTAGGTATGTATATATGCCATTATAATGCTTGAAACCAATGTGTCATCGTCTTGCTTTGCACATATGGTAAGCTGTCAGACAAATCTGAGAATTTAGAACGGGCTTCAACTCAGGAACGTGCTGGCAAAAGGTTAGGTCAAGAGCACCTTACCCTCAAAAACGAACTGGCATGAAGGGAATTAGGAGTTTCGACAAAGCGTAATAAGTTTATGCAAAAATCATAGCTCAAAAGCAGAGACTAGTCTGTCCTCCGGAAAGGATCTGTCACTATTTAAATCTCAATTCTATCAGTGTGAATGGGACTGTTGGAGTAGGAAGGCTAAGGCGAACATACCTTGATTAAATCGAAGAGATTCTATCACAAATTTAGGCCACAATTACCCGTTACCGACGAGCTCGCATGAAGAGTTATGAACGTGGATGAAGCGAAAGAAGTATGCAGGTATCACGGCAAGTGGAAAGATGTAGTCTTCGCCTGCCACTACGCGAAAGAGGTGTGATTTATTTATGACATACGTACAAACGTGGATGAAGCGAAAGAAGTATGCAGGTATCATGGCAAGTGGAAAGATGTAGTCTTCGTGAAAGAGGTGTGATTTATTTATGACATACGTACATCCATAAACGAGAGCTGTTATTCCAAAAACGACCACGTTGACGATGTGGCCCACCCTCTCCTTCTCGTGATACGCCCGGCGGAGAGTGGAGTTGGAGTCGAATAACTCTCCCATACCGCGCAGTGGATATTCGGTACTAGTACCAAAACTGGTGCTGGAAAAGAAGAATTAGTCAGTATCCGAAGGTACACAGTATATATTTATTACATTTCAGAACATCCGAAATGTTTGATTCTAATTGAAATTGCTTGAGGAAAACTTCTAGTGCCGTGTGGTTCCCAGCATTTTGGGAATAGGATTATTTCAACATTGTTTATACCATATGGGTTAGGTTCCACTGCAAAGGTTACGAAGGTCAGATGGGAGTCGCTTCGTGTAAAAACCTCACCCAATCCAGGATCATGATTAAAAGACGCGCCCCAGACTTATGCTTTTTCAGGATGGAAAGAAGGAAGAACATTCAGAGGAAAAGCTTCATTTTACAGCCGTTTGAGAATTGACTGACCACGATCTTGGATTAAGCCAACTTTCTAACGAAACGACTCAAGAGTCACTCACTATGTAATATACTTGAATAATCATGTGCTCTCTTACTCTTCTCTACGTTTGCCGTCAAAACATATGCTAATTATTACATAATTGTTATATGTGCCGTGTGGTTCCCGGCACCAACACAAAAAGAATAGGACCTATCCATCTCTTTCCCATGGATGTCGTAAAAGGCGACTAAGGAATAGGCTTACAAACTTGGGATTCTTTTTTAGGCGATGAGTTTGCAACCTGTCCCTATTTGAATCTCTATACTATCATTAAGCCAAATAGCTGAACTTGGCCCTTCAGTCTTTTCAAGACTGTTGGCTCTGTCTACTCCGCAAGGGTCAGAATAGAAGAAATAGAATTGAGATTCAAATAGTGACAAGTTGCTAGCCCATTGCCTAAAAGAGGAATCCCAAGTTTATAAGCCTATCCCTTAGTCGCCTTTTACGACATCCATGGGAAACAGATGGAGTGGTCCTATTCTTTTTTGTAATGGTGCCGGGAACCACACGGTTGTTATATACATAATTCTCACCTTAAAATGTCTGTGTCCATGAAAGCTGAGTCATTCTGGGTTTTTGCTCCGTCCGACATGAAAACAGTACGCAGTTGGACTATCATCAACGCTACTGTCACCGCTAGAAGCAGACCGATGAGGTGAGTCATGTTGGTCTGGTTCATGCGTAGAAAGTAACGTTGGTAAAGCATCTCCACCTGTTGGGCAAAGAGAACAACAAATGTAGTACCTAACGCATTTTCAATGTGCAAAGTGAATCAAAATTATTGTAGGCTACTTCGTATCGCTTAATAATTGTCAATACGTTTGGTTTCACAACATTGGTTGACATCAAATAATTTACTTAAAATTAAGTTTACTGCCGTTTCCAAGGCGTCAGTGCAGAAGAAGCGGTAACAAATTGCACTGCAGCATTGTCTTCAACAACGTCAACTTCACAAATGTCCAAACTTAGAATAGAACGTGGACGAGAGATAACATTGGTCAGATTAATATATTTATATGAGATTTTAATAATATATATATATATATATATATATATATATATATATATATTTTATGATCATCATATATATATATATATATATATATATATATATGTTTTATGGATGAGATGAATGAAAACTAAGAGTGGAATAGAGGTACATGATTTAATGTATTTTTGTAAATTGTAAATAGGTCAAGTTGACCTATTTACATTTTGTATTACATTAAAAAATCTCATATAAATATATTAATCTGAACAATGTCAAGAGTGCCCGAAACCACCAAGCTTGCATGAAGAGAGTTATGAATGTGGATGAAGCGAAGGAAGTGTGCAGAGATCGTGGCAAGTGGAAAGATGTAGTCTCTGCCTACCCCTCCAGGGAAAAGGCGTGAGTTCATGTATGTTTGTAAATAGGTACGTCATTTAGAATAGAAACACTCCATATCCTTCCCATGGATATCGTAAAAGATTAATAAGGGATTACTTGGGATTCCTCTTGTAGTAGTTGAGCTAGCAACGTATCACTATTTGAATCTCAGTTCCATCACTAAGCCATACAGCTGAACGTGGTCATTCAGTTTTCGAGACTGTTGGCTCTGTCTACCCCGCGAGTATATAGACGTGACTATATGTATTTTATAAAGAGAAAAAAATAATAAACTAAGATGAAAAGTTTTCAATTTATATAAAATAAACAATTCATCCGTACAATACAGTAGGAAATGGCCGCGGATGGTATTCTATTAAATTAAATATATTAAAAGAAATCAACCAGTTTCGTTCGGTATTATTTATACAAAGGAAAAATACCATTTGTTTGAATTATAGATCAAAGGCGAGGTATAGGTTGAAGATGAATATTCTCTTACAAATTGACTTCTCGACGGTAGAATGCCTTTGGAATGTAAATTGAAATGTTAGTAGCTTTCAACACCGGGTTTGCACGCATTAATATAAATCTCCATTAAAATTTTGTTATAGTTATCAGTCGCTGCACACGACGAACGTATCTTGATCAAATTAAGGACATCGAGGCAAAGGGTCAGGTCAAGAGTACCCGAAACCGCCGAGGAAGTATGCAGAGATGATGTAGTCTCTGCCTACTCCTCCGGGAAAATTTAATTATTGTACAGTTGACGTTATTGAAGAAAATGCTGCAGTTCACTTTGTTTCCGCTTTTACTGCACCAGCGCATTGGTAGCGGCGAAAAACTCAGTTTTTAACCAACTTAAAAAAAAGAGGAGGTTCTAAATTCGACCGTATTTGAAGTGATTTATTCGACGTCAACCAATTTAGAATTCGACTTAACTCGTCGTTTTCGGGTCAACAGTTTAAATCACAAAACCATTTGGCAGCCTTGATTTATTTGGACAAGTAAATTTATCGTCTTACAAAGCTCTCCCGTCATAGCGTTTTCCCGAATAACAATCTCAAGTTGTCTCATAGTTTAAAAGTACACGGTCCGCTGAAGACATGTAGGTATAACGTCTTGATAAATTACGGAGCAGACAGAGTCATTATTTTGTTTTTGTTTTTTATTGACATGTCATTATTTTGTTGCTATGGCGTATACCAAGAAGGTTGCCAACATTTGTTATAAAATATTTAAACTTTGACGGTTAGCTTTGTCTACCCCGCTACTATGGTCGTGATTATATGTATGTATGTATGTATTTAAACTTTAAACAAACATTTCTCACAATACACACGTGGACCAAATGTTTATCACTCCATAACGAATGTACGCGATGAAACAATCAAGACTTATTGTTGTTAGCATTGAAAATGATATTCCCTTGTTTTCCCTTACCTCAGCCAGTTATTTACGTATAATTAGGATTCGGCCCAGGCCCCTTGTTGTTGTTTACAATTACAGTGCAAACACGAGACGGGACAAAGCGACGGTATTGCGAATAACTCGGAACCACAGATCAAGGAATGTGTGGTAAGTTGGCAAAAAAATAAATAAATAAATAAATGCCGTGTGCTTACCGGCGCTTTAGAATTTAACCACTCCATGTCTTACCCATAGATGCCGTGAAAGGTTTATTTATTTGAGCAATATTAAAGGAATTATGTTAACGTACTTATAATGTAGAAATCTTTACGAATATAGAGAGAGGATATTGAGTACTTTTCTTTTCAAACCCAAAGGTTGATTGGAAGAGATTGCATTAGCGATAAGTCCACTTTTGTACCATCTCTATCTGTTTTGTATGTTTTACTCTTATGGTGCAATAAAGAGTTTTATCTATCTATCATATTGAAAAAAAAAATCTCTTATGATTTGTAATGTAAGCGGTCGAATACGCGCTCAAATGTCATTAATTGAAACCTATGCCTTAACCCTATACCCATATGATTCAAAGGAAAACCGTGTATTTGTATTAATGAGAATGCATATTATCTTATTAAGACTTATACAAAAAATATAGATGTTTATAAGACTTTAACGTAAGATTTTTATCATAATAACAGATTATAATCAGGCCAGATCTGCCAATATCTATAATCTGCGTAACGAACCCACACACATCACATCGCGTCATTTTCGCTCAAAGGCACGTTAACAATGGTATGCCAACTACAATGAAATTTCCTTTGAGGTCTCCCGTTGGGAGAAAAACCTGGATTTGACCTACCGCTGTGACTAAAATTATAAGCAGTTCTGATAAATAAATAAACATATACGGGACAAATTACACAGATTGAGTTAGCCTCGAAGTAAGTTCGAGACTTGTGTTATGAGATACTAACTCAACGATACTCTATTTTATAATAAATACTTATATAGATAAACATCCAAGACCCAGGCCAATCAGAAAAAGTTCTTTACTCAACATGCCCTGGCCGGGATTCGAACCCGGGACCTCCGGTGTCACAGACAAGCGTCTGTGACGTCGGAGGCCGTCAAACTATATAACTGTAGAAATAACATACAACCTTTTGACGCAGCGTTAAACCGAATTTCCTGTTTACTCTTAGAAAGGGGCATTCGAAAAAAAAAGACCTAATATTGTATTTGACCTCAGGCAACTACTAATCAAAGGTCTAGTCGGTGAGTCTGTTATATTTTAAGTGCGAAATTTTGTTTGAATATGGTTAATAGCCTATGATAGACTATGTTTGCTGAAAAATTCCACGGAGGCGAAAATAGTTTAGATAAACGCGGGCGAAGCTGTGGGTAAAAGTTAGTTAAGTATTAATAAAATACGAGACAAGACATTCAGATTCAGCTAGCCCAATACAAGATTGTGTTACTAACTCAACGATACTGTATATTATACTATAATAAATATTTACACATATAAAAGTTGTTTGTACATCGTGACCTGAGCCGGGGCTCGAATCTTTTTTGGGTCCAGATGAGAATCGAACCACTTCGCCAAACATGCCGTCAAAGTATAAACAATTAATTCATAATGAACCATTAAACACAACAGCGTACAAACACACATTGTTAGGCTGCTGAAATGACCACCCTGTGTAAACATTTGTGTATATCGTTCAGGACCCGACAGCCTCGCACCCGCTCATCTTTCAGCAACTCATTTTGATAAATACATACATAATACATATAGTCACGTCTATATACTCGTGGGGTAGACAGAGCCAACAGTCTCGAAAAAAACTGAATCACCACGTTCAGCTGTTTGGTTTAGTGATGGAACTGAGATTCAAATTGTGACACGTTGCTAGCCCAACGCCTACAATAGGAAGCCCAAGTTACCCCTTAATAATCTTTTACGATATCCATGGAAAAGATATGGAGTGGTGCTATTTTAAAATGACGTACCTATTTACATACATAAAATCACGCCTCTTACCCGAGGCAGAGACTACATTTTTCCACTTGCCACGATCTCTGCATACTTCCTTCGCTTAATCCACATTCAAAACTCTCTTCATGCAAGCTCGGCGGTTTCGGGTACTCTTGACCTGACCAGGATGTCCTTAATTAATCAAGATACATTCGTCTAGGCCTTCCCACTCCGACCTTTCGCACCACACTCTCCTTGTATAACTGCTTAGTCAACCTAATTTCATTCATTCTCTCCACATGACCAAACCATCTTAACATACCCTTATCATACATAAATAATAAATACATAAATAAAATATTGGCTTGAGAAAACTTAGAGGGGATTAAAATCAATTTTTTAATTTTTTTGCCGTGTGGTCTCCGGCACTAATGCAAGAAAGAATAGGACCACTCCATCTCTTTCCCATGGATGTCGTATGTATGTATGTATCTCGGATTTATCAAGTCGAGTGGGTGCGGCGCTGACCCGTTGGTCGCCGGGCCGACAGCCGGCGACACATTTCACGCGTCCTCTCGTACGTGTCCGGATTCCGGAATTCCGGCCCGGAATGCTTTCAGTCCGGCCCTGAGACTTTTACGACGACGTCGTACTTATCTTGTTCCAATAATAAAATAATATTTTTGTACAATATTGGCTTCTTGTTGTATCTTAGTCGTTGCCATCATATTTTTATAGAGTGAAACGCAGAAAATACGAATTTAAATTTTAAAGACTAAGTTCTTAAGCTATCGTAAGTATACCTTTGTAATTAGAAGTCAGCGCCAAATAAGTTTAAAAATATTATTAATAGAATTTGATTCGGTTGCCCACTCAAAATTCCTTATTCATCTTCAATTGTTTTTTTTTTCACCTTAACTGTTATTGTTTGATTATATTCTCATATTAGGAAAACGTACAGTCCGTCGTCCGTCGTCAAAAAACTAATTCTTCACTTAAAACAGAATTTTTTTATCTCATACTGATATTATTACAGAATACGATTGGGATAAGTCCGCCATTGTACATATTCTCCTAAATCCCATATCTGTTTTATATTTTGTTACATTTCTTTATATGTACAGTTAACAAACAAATAAACCTCTCAACATCCGCATTGTGCATAATCTGTGTTAAAAACCATTAAATCTTAACAGTCTCCAAAAGTACACATAGCGTGTGATGCTGTCAATATGAGAATTCTTAACGTTTTATGATGTACATGCGAGATCTGAGAGGCTTCTATGGCACTCTCATTTTCAATACTCATAAAGCCAATTCATTTGACAGCTGGTCCTGTGGGCCGTTAACGGTGGGGAGGAATACAAATTTTAGATGGTGGCCTGAAATATATGTCATCGTGTCCCGAATTAAAAGTAATAACTATTTAAACATTGTAAAAACTTTGAAAGAATCGTAATCGTAAGTGTATTCGTGTCAATGTACTTTCACAATCTTAAACTATGCTTGTACACGTTCTGGGATGGCACCTCCAGGTACAAACGGAAGGAAGTTGAGGATTGATTAAGCTTTAATAAATAAGGTACATAAATAATATGTATTAAGTTTATATTTACTTCAAAGCAATTTTGTTTTTCAAAAATTTCTATGAATCTGGTGATCTGGAAATTATTATTTTATAAATAATTCGTTGTTGTTTCTAAATTAAGTAAACTGTCTTTTTGCACTTTATTCAATTAATAATCCAATGACTTTGGATGAAGAGTATGCAGGGATCGTGGCTAGTGAGAAGATGAAGTCTCTGCCTACTCCCCCGGAATAGAGTCTAGAAATGTACGGTTTGGTATAATTTGTCTTGATATATCACCGAAATTTAACTTATTTTCGGGACGACAAGACCAGGAAACTAGGGCCATGATGTAAAGTACACAAGAAAAATACTATATCACTTTAAAGTGATTAATTCATATTATATTACTCCTAATACTTAACTAAGTGCCAGTTTCTTCACGTTTTTCTGGAGGACTTTGGGATAACCTAATTTTAGGCCAGGATGTGAATTACATGAACCGTATAATGCGCTCCTACGATCCAGACGTTCAATTACTTATTCCGTGCTCACATTTGGTTTTAGGGCGTAATGGAGCAATTTAAGAGACATTCCACCAAAAATACGAGCATTAGCTTTTAAAGGTGTTTACTTAAAAATAAAAAATACTACTGCACAGCAGCATTTTCTTCAATAAAGTCAACTTCCTGGTAATTTACTGTGAAATCTCAGTATTTTCGAGACTGTTGCTTCTGTCTGAATGGAGATGGATGGAGAAAGCTCCACTTACTCCACCGACAAGAGTAAGCTCCGAAATTTAAGAAGAGAAGTTTTTGTCTACCCCTTCAAGGTAGGAGACGTAGGCGCGCGCGCGTGTGTAACTTAGGAATATATTAACCCCTGATTAATCCTACTACTATTATAAAGGCGAAAGTTTGTATGGATGTATGGATGTTTGTTACTCTTTCACGCAAAAACTACTGAACCGGTTACCATGAAATTTGGTATGTAGGTAGCTGAAGACCCAGAATAACACATATGCTACTTTTTATCCCAGAGTTCCCGCGGGATTGATAGGGTTTCCATGCGGACGAAGTCGCGGGCGGCCTCTAGTATTATAAATGCGAAAGTTTGTGAGTATGCCAGAATGTCAGTACGTATTATAAATGCGAAAGTTTGTGAGTATGCCAGAATGTCAGTACGGATGTTTGTTACTCTTTCACGCAAAAACTACTGAACCGATTACGATGAAATTTGGTATGTAGGTAGCTGAATACCCAGAATAACATATAGGCTACTTTTTATCCCGGAGTTCCCGCGAGATTGATAGGGTTTCCATGCGGACGAAGTCGCGGGCGGCCTCCAGTATTTAATAAAAAAAGATCGAACCACACAAATACACTGCAATGAATGGAAATCACAATGGATGCCTGTGTCGTATAGTTTTTATGCAAAAATTATTGGATGCATTCTTTGAGTCGCAGCCAAAGGTCGCAATCACGGGCAGGAGATTGCTTCCCCCCTCCCCCTACCCCCCTCCCCTCCTTCTCCTGTTCCCTTAGGACCGTACTCAGTTTCCAAACGTAACATTTGTTGTATGTATATATTTCTCTTACTAGTAAATAGTCGAAATAATTAAAACTTATAAAAATAGGGACGAACTTGTCGCTTTTTTTACTTAATTATCTAGTTCCTTTTTCGTTTGACGGTCGACTGGAAATAATTCCTTCATGGGATAAGTCCGTTATAGTGCCAACTGCTTCACTTTCCGCGCAGATTATAGAAATCCATCAGAGTCTACCAGCTAACTGTTGACTAAGGGAGACGGCTTTTTATTGAGATTCTTCTTTTAGGCGATGGGCTAGCAACCTGTCACTATTTGAATCTCAATTCTATCATTAATTCATTAAGCTTAACAGCTGAACGTGGCCTGTCAGTCTTAGCTATGGGCTAGCAATCTGTCACTACCTTTGAATCTCAATCCCAACTTATATTATTAATGAGAAAGTAAGTTTGTCTGTTTGTTTGTTGTCTCTTTACGCCTTAACTACTGAACCAAATCTTCTTAAAATTTTGCGTACCTATATACAATTAAGAGTCTGGAGAAGGGACATAGGGCACCTTTCGTTCCGGTAAATCTTAAAATTCCTGGGAATTTCGCGGAATACCTCTATTCTTGTATAGGTGGCGCTAAATTCGCGCGGTAAAAGTTAGATTACTATAAAATGTGCTTGCTCTAACGCCGCCCTCTAGAGACTAGACTTGGCACTAAGTTTCTATCGAGTAATAATAACATGTAGTTACGTTGTTACGTGACTTCCCTAAGGGCATTTCTATTGTGTGTCGCTATTAAGAATCTTTATATACCTACACAAAACTTACATACAATCACAACTTTAGCATTGATGTGGTAGACAGAGTCAAAAATCTTTTTAACACCGTACATTACATTAGTGCCGTGTGGTTTCCGGCACCAATACAAAAAAGAATAGGACCACTCCATCTCTTTCCCATGGATGTCGTAAAAGCCGACTAAGGGGTAGGCTTATAAACTTGGGATTCTTCTTTTAGGCGATGGGCTAGCAACCTGTCACTATTTGAATCTCAATCCTATCTTAAAGCCAAATAGCTGAACGTGGCCTATCAGTCTTTACAAGACTGTAGGCTCTGTCTACCCCGCAAGGGATATAGACGTGATTGTATGTATGTATGTATGTATGTACCATACATTATTATATGTAGGTATGCAGTGAAGTGATAGGAATGATATTAATTATTTGCGTGGAGTGGTTAAGTCTAACGGGAGCATGTTAATATCTTTTCTGTACTTCATATTTCTCACTCTATGACACCTTATTAATTCCGCCGGCCAATTTTAATCCCATCATCATGATGAGATTTTTCCCCTAAATTGCTGCACAGTTGTTTACCTGGTAAACATGCTTATGTTTTCATTCTCGAGGTGTAAATGTAAACAAAAAACATCTGCCTGTCACAGTGGTCTCCCAATTAGCGAGAGCGCAGTGTGCAGAACAAACATACTGCAGAAGTTGCTTGAAATTGTAAAGAAAGACAAAGATATTTTGCAACGTTAAAAATAATGAAAAAAGAACAACATGGAATTTTATATAATATTAAATCCTTTCTTAATGCACCTTTAGACCACCACATAGATCTGTATAATTTGTCCCGTATATTTTTAAGGAACCTACTTAAAATTTTTCAGTGCCGTGTGGTTCCAATTACTTGTCCACCAATCATCTATCATCGACCATCCAACGAAATAATATCTTTCTAATTGATGTCGTAAAGGGCGACTAAGGGAAAGGCAACAATCTTGGGATTCTTCTTGTAGGCGATGGAATCTCAATTCTATCATTAGGCCATATAGCTGAAAGCGGCTTTACAGTCTATTGAAGACCGTAGCATCTGTCTATCCCACACGGGATAAGAATAGACGTGATTATGTGTATATATGCCAAATTTCATCGAATCTCATCATTTCTAAATACAGCGGTTAAGGCCGAACAATCAGTCAGTCATTCAATCAGTTTACTCTAAGGTATATATCAAAAAAAATTGTGAAATTTTGGACAGAAGCGAAAATTTCACATGTAAGGACCTAATATATACACATATATATAGTTGATATGACGAATATATGTGTATATATATATATGTGTGTCTATACAAAATTATATTAACATCCATTCAGTGTTACAGTTGTGAATTAATAGAATTCCTTTCAATAAACAGATGAAAACAGCAGTAATTAATAATCCTTTGACACGCAGACCCACAAAGCAATTTTGATACATTAGTACGTAATTGAGAATTGACGGAATCCTTGTCGAATTGTTCCCGGCACTGTAAAATCAGTTGTATCGTATGAGGCGACTAAGGGTACTGCCCTTTCATATAGTGTAACAATCAAAATGTGATAAGTAATTGTGTAACTAAATAATTGATAAGTACTGGGTCTCTAAATAATGTGATAGGAGTAAGTACTGAGGGACTTAATATAATATTGTAAGTGGTATAAAGATTAAAGTGTCGTGTGGTTCTCGGCATCAATATAAAAAAGTATAGGACCACACCGTCTCTTTTCCATGAATGTCATAAAAGATGACTAAGGGATGGGCTTTTAAACTTGGGATATTTCCCTGGGAGACCTAAATCAGTTCTATAATAAAGCCTAACAGCTGCAGGAGTAGATTGACTAAGGTTGACAAGCTACTGTCGTTAATCTCCTCTTCATGCCCAAGCCATCAGAATATCCCAGATTTGAACAATTCTACGTTTTTCTAGGCCTTCCCCTTCCAACATTTCTATTTACACTATTCTCATGCATTTTGTGCGTCAGCCAACTATTATCATTCATCCACTTTACGTGACCTAACTATTAGAGCATACCCTTTTTGATTCCTGTCACTATTTTTTTTTACATCGCAACATTCCTTTAACACAATTGTAAGTTAAAATAAAATGAGATGTATACACATGTGCAGTGTGGTTCCCGGCACCTATAGGAAAAAGAATAGGACCACTCTATCACTTTTCCTGTGGAGCTACTAATGGATAGTCTTATTTATACACTTGGGATTCTTCTTTTAGGCGACAGGCGAGCAACCTGTCACTATTTGAATCTCAATTCTATCATTAAGCCAAATAGCTGAACGCGGCCTATCAATCTTTTTGAGACTGTTGGCTCTGTCTACCACGCAAGGGATATAGACGTGACCATATGTATTTATGTATGTATGTAACAACATGAAAACATGTACGTGTTATAGATGTGAGCGACAATTATTGCAAAAACGTAACGGAACGCCGACAATTACCGCAACACTTTGTTGTAGCAAATTACCCGTGAAATGGAACGTATCGCTTAAAATAAAGAGTGAACGGAATAATTGTATCGTTCGTTCTGATTGACGTATTACCGTATTGACGTATTTGGTGTGACTGGACAGTCACACCACTGGATCAATGCAAATGTATTTAAAAAAACAAGAACACTGACTGATATATATTTTGACTATGTGATGATTCTAAATTTGACGTATGAGTTCTTTATGAGGTCTAAGAGTGCAGAGGATTTTCTGGAGGTTCAGAAAGCGGGAAGGAAAATTTATGTAATTTTTCAATTATACTTTAACTAGAGGCCGCCCGCGACTTCGTCCGCATGGAAACCCTATCAATCCCGCGGGAACTCTGGGATAAAAAGTAGCCTATGTGTTATTCTGGGTCTTCAGCTACCTACATACCAAATTTCATGGTAATCGGTTCAGTAGTTTTTGCGTGAAAGAGTAACAAACATCCATACATCCATACAAACTTTCGCCTTTATAATAGTAGTAGGATAAATAATAGAATAGAATAGATTTATCTTCATAACTTGGAAACAAGGTATCACTTATTGACGTCATGTCACTTAAATCTAATTATAACTACTGCCGCTTCCAAAGCGCATGACATGTGTAGAAGAAGCGGCGGAACAAACTACGCTGCAGCATTTTCACCGGACGTTAATTTACAAATAAATGTAGGTTTTAAACGCGCACGTAATGTAACCTAATTTTATCTTGGGCTTTAAAATCATGATACAATGAGTCGTGGCCGCCGAGAGATTAGAACCAGTTCACAAAGCGAAAGTTTAATATAACAGTTATATTTCAATTATAAAAAAGATCATGCGCATTAGGCGTTGAAATTAAGGTATCACACTATATAACCTAACGTAAACCTAAGCACTAAGGTGCACAATTACTAATTAGCTTGCCTATAAGGTTCGTTTCTGTAAAAAACCTGACTTACCTAAGTATGCAAGGATCGTGACGAATGGAAGGAAGTAGACTGCCTACTCCTCCGAAAAAGACTTTATGTATGTCAATACAGATTTCGTAATGGCAATTATAAAACCATGACCAATGGAAGGAGGTAGACTCCGCCTACCTCTCCGAAAAAGACTTTACATATGCATGCCAATACAGATTTCTTAATGGGCAATTATAAAACCGTGCTTATTTCCCGGTTATTCCCCGTTATTTTCCGTCACGGCGACCGCTTAATAGAAACAGTGTCGTGTTACTGAACGGGTCAGTAACACACGCCAATCAGTGTGCGGGATAGTTAATAACATGCAGAGTTCAACTTTAAGAGCTTATAATTTAAAGTTGTTTATTTATTTAAACTTCATTGCACAAATTACAAATGTATGTATAGCACAATTGGCGGACTTAATGCTAGAAGCATTATCTACCAGTCAACCATTGGGTCTTACAGAGAACTTAATGTGGGGTTAAACTAAATAAATATATTTATACCTACACAAAATATAAAATAAAATAATTATAATATACATACATAAAAACTACAATAGATAAACAATATACATAAATAAATAGGTGCAGCGATTACCGAAATGAGATGTTGTTCTATGAAATGAAATGTTGTTCTATTATATATCTGGTTATAATTAAATTTGATTTGCCATGTTCAATAATTATTTGTATTTATTGCTTACCACATAAGAAGAGCGGGTTCTCCAAACACAAGTAGTATTTATACTTAAATGGAGATCCCATTCTAAACGAGATACTGTAAAGGAGTTAAAATAAATAAACTTTTCATTTCATTTCATTTCACATATATCGGTCAAGTGCGTGTCGGCGCGTTGAGTCAGCAGTCAGACAGCCCTCGAAGTGTGGTCGGGAATGGAAAACCCAGGCTCCCCTTTCAAGATTTAACAGGGACCACGCCAAAAGCCGTATTTTTTACACTGGTATCTTTGAAAACACATGTGACCCTAGATGACCTCGGTTTTTTTAAAAGATAATGTTGTACTTTGAAACAAAACTTTGAATTCCCCGAAACCGCCGAGCTTGCATGAAGAGAGTTATGAATGTGGATGAAGCGAAGCAAGTATGCAGAGATCGTGGCAAGTGGAAAGAGGTAGTCTCTGCCTACCCCTCCGGGAAAGAGGCGTGAATTTATGTATGTATGTATCATGTTGTACAATACATACATTCCAACTAAACCTATCTAATATATTATCCTTGAAAACACATATGATCCTAG